>NW_024412433.1:5133146-5136662 GCF_014898765.1 Herpailurus yagouaroundi
CTGCAGAACCGTCCCTAGGAAGGAGGCAGGGTCTGGCCCTGCAGAACTGTCACAGGAAGGAGGCAGGGTTTCTCTTGAACTTATCTAATAAGCGTCCCTTCCTTTCACAAGCAAAGTGCTCAGACTCGGCCGTGTGGTCAAACGAAGCTGTGTTCATGGACGCCATTCTCGAACACGTACACGATTTTCGACATGGGAAAGAAGAGAGAGTCAAAATGACCTTAACCAACAGCACTGTTATTAACAAGCCCTCTGAACCCAGGCAGGTCGCTGGGGTTGGGGCTTCAGAAGTGCCCACGTGAATGAGAGCACAGAGTCCTGTGCCCCTAACGGGCTGTGATCCGCACAACAAAAAGGCAGTAACCCAGGGCAGAGAGGGAAAGTTGAGGAAGGAAAGGGCCTGATTCTACCTGATTCTACTCCACGGGCTGCAACAGATCCATCCGTGTGTGGAAACCACCGCTTGTCTCATCAGAATATTGTTTAACTCAAGCCAAAATGTAAAAGCTAAACTATTAAGACCTTCCACCCACAGAATACAGGGCCATTGAGAAGGTGGTAACGTGACCCTGGCTTGTCTTCAGTCTCACCCACAGAAAGCAAGCAATTCTGAAACCCGAGAAAAAAGGTTCATAAAGTCAACCTTCCAATGGGAAGACAGATTTCCCCGTTTCATCAACTGGAAATTCGAGTTTGACGGTTACAGCAAGGGAGGGCCTGAAACGAAGGGCTTCGTGTGGTAAGGAGCTCCAGGCATCTCCAGTGGACGTGGGGTTCAGACGGGCCTCCCATCTTCACCAGGCCAGGCACACGCTGTCCCACCCTCATGGGCGGCGGTCGGAACTAAGGCAAAGCGCTCACGAGCTCAGCCTCCGTACTTCGAGAACTTGGCTTGCAGTGAACAAAGCCTATTTCCAGCCACAGTGACTCTGGGAAGGATCCTATCTCTACCCCATGGAGGCTGGTCAAACCCCAAAGAGCATCCTTTCCTTCTAAAGCTTATATAATAGAAACTAAACAGGGGCCCGTCTAGAGGGGAGACAGTCCCTGTGGAACCAGGACCTTGTAAGCATCGCAGAGAGTGGCACATGGGCCTCACTGGTTCGGGCACATTCTTCACAAAAGCAAAAGGCAGCTTCCTATGTCCATTTGCCAGCTTTGTTCTGTCCTGCCACAGTGCCTGATGGGCCACCGAGTGGCCACCTGGACTGGTGACCTCTGCCGCTCCATTCCCATCCCGGAACCAGTGGAACCCACATCTGAGCAAACACTCAAAAGGCCATTCGAGGCTAACTGTTCAGTAAGCACTGAGCAGTCAAGGTTAGCCTCATAAAAAGATGCCCCCGTCACTGTGCATTCAAACACGCTTCCTTGAATGGGGGGAAGGGAGGGCCACGGAGCAGCCTGGACACGAGGAGAGGCGCGTGACCAGAGCCAGGAGGCAGACAGATGAACTGTCACATCTGTGGCAGCAGAGAGCAGATGCCACGCCCTTGGTGGGGAGTCCTCTCCATCCGTCCTGTGATCATCTTCCTGAGCCTATTTCGGAGCACACAGGCCACCACCACACGTCCCAGGGCACACCTGCTTAGCACAGGGGAGGGCTCAGCGTGGCACTTCCCAGCTCCCACGCGACTCCCGCAAAGGCAAAGGCTCGAGTGACACCGGAGCTCACCGCAGGTGCACCCGGCTGAGGTCACACCCGCGACTCTTCTGCCAGGGGTGTCGAGCAGCAAAAGAAATTCACAGGAGCTGGAAAAGCAACGGGGGGAGCCTAATAGGATCTGGTCAGGAAAATACTTCCTGCCTTCACAGGAGAGTTCTTTCTCTTCCCAGGGGCAGCCCGTCCTGCTGAAGAGTCCTCAAGAAACTCCTAGAGAAAGATACAGAAATGGGGAGCCTAGCTATCTTCCTCCGTCTATTTGGAAACAAAATGGCAAGTTGTACCAACTGACCCTCCCCAGGAGGAAGCCCCACCCCTGAGGAGGGGGAGGGGGTAATGTCCAAGGGAGGAGGTATGGCAGGAGTGGGGGTGCCCCCAGAACCCCGACCCGGGGCAGTGGCCGGCCCTGCCTCGCTCCAGGGTGGCCGAGATCTGTGCCCTTCTCTGCTGTAACGTGGTCTGCACCCTCTGGAGCTAGTAGTTAAGAGATATACTTTGTTTCTAAAGCAGGAAAAATGACCTTTCCAAGCAGGGATGCTCCAGGCAGCCTCCAGGGAGGCACTTCAGACTTGAAGGACAGGCCAGAGGGTAAATGTTAAAGGGAAACCAACGCGGGGGGGGGGGGGGTGCGCAGAGCCAGGCCAGCCCCCGAGAAGCTTCCAGCTGACAGGGTGCGGTTCATCCCAGACTCCCAGCCTGCCGGGGCCCTGGCAGGCACAAAGGGCCCTGTAGGGACAGAAGCCTCATGCCTTCAAGCTGCCAGACCCCAGGGCACAGCTCCAGGCCCGGGGGAGGCCCCAAAAACTACCCCAGGGAGCCACAACCCCTGTCCTGAAGCTCAGTCCAACAACCTTCCTCCAACTTCTCACCTGAACACTCTGAGGGCCCTTCACTCCCAGCCAATAATTCTCCCAATGCTGGCGGACAGGGAACATCCACCCACAAGGCCAGGATGGAGTTAACAGTCTCCCACAGAGCATGCTCGCAGGAGTGGAAACTTAATAGCCTTGGAGAAGATACTTCTTATTGGAGAAAAGGGCTACATCGTAATTACGCCAGCCTGCTCACCTCCCCACTCCAAACCTGCAGGTGACACGGAGCCCCTTCAGCGGTCCTGACAGGCCAGCCCGGCCCCAGGACCTGCCACAGGCTGATTCCATGTGGCAGGGGGCCAGACAATGCCCACGAAATGACAGTGCCTCAACTTACCCAACAGGTCCCAAGGAAAGCCAGCCCTCAGCCAACAGGTGAACGGCCCCAAATCCCGAAAATGGACGACAAAATCCCTACTGCAGTTTGGTGCCCCCTATCCCAGCGGCTCCGGCTCCCAGCGGTAAAAATAAAATTCAGAGACTTTCAAAAAGGCACCGGGCCATTAGTGGACAACTGGAAGCTGTAAATACGGCCAGCAAAGACGAGGGTGGCACTGGATTACTAACATTCCGTGGTCGGTGGTTACTGAGAATTATTTCCTCCTTACTCAGGACCCACATGTGGAGTATTTGGTGAAGTGTCCTGATGCCTGCAAGGCGTCCTCGTCCTCAAATGGTTCAGTAAAGAAAACACACGTCTATTTACGTAGACGCAGACATGTGAGGCAAATGCCGCAAAATGCTTTTTAAAAGCCTGAACGGGGGCGCCCCGGTGGCTCAGTCGGTTAAGCGTCCAACTTTCGGTTTCAGCTCAGGCCATGATCCCACGGTCCATGGGATGGAGCCCAGTGTCAGGCCCTGTGCTGACAGTGCAGAGCCTGCTGGAGATTCTCTCTCCCTCTCTGCCCTTCCCCCACTCACCACTGTCTCTCTGCCCCCCCCACTCACCACTGTGTCTCTGCCCCTCCCCCACTCACCACT
>NW_024412433.1:5141662-5149157 GCF_014898765.1 Herpailurus yagouaroundi
CCGGGGGGGGGGGGGATGCAAGTGACTTCCAGCGTGAGTCCCCTTAAGTCACTCAGTGACTCGGGCCTCAAAACATCCATGATCCACAGCCAAGGTATTCCAAGTGTTGAGGTAACTATTGGACAGGGTCCAGAGTTCAAGCATTTGAACTTGAAAACTCCTACAGGTTCAGCAACAGCAATATTGGAAGTGATCACTGGAATCCAAGTGACGGTCTTCATTCAAAGAGCTGCGAGCCCCTAAGACTGCCACTATTCGACACGGTGGGGCCGGGGGATGACCTGAGATGCAAACTCGCGGGTGCTGTAACTGCACTGTCCCCCTGCAGCCACCCGCCCACCACTGCCTGCTGCTCCTTCGCCCTATGCGGGTGCATTGCTCCTCTGAGCGTCACGGGTGCCCCTGCCCCGCCCGGCTCCCAAGATGTTCCTATGACACCCCAAGTCCCCCCCCCATCGGGGGCTCCGCGCAGAGTTCCTACCACCCCATCCGGACGTCTCCGTCCTTCCAGGCCCCCTTCCTCCAGCCCTGCGGCCAGACGTCCCCTCTCGGCCACGCCTCCTGCCGTGACCGCGCCACATTCTCATGCCCCCACCTGCACACGCACAGCCCCCCCCCCCCCCCGCTGTGTCCCGTTCCTTATCCCGCGTTCCCCGCCTCTGTGCCGTGTGCTGTACCGAATTCAGCCTCTCGCTGATCCCTCCCGCCCCACCGCGGGCTTGGCTACAGAAAGGCCGGTTTGTGCCAGGTTCCTTCACTGCTGAGTCCCCAGCCTGGCCCGGGGGCCGGCACGTGGGAGCCGCTCCCCCGGGACCCGGGACCCGCGACCCTGCGGTTGAGCGAGTGAATACATGAACACACAAAGGAGCCACGGGGCTCCCACACCTGCCCAACGGCCAGAAAAGCAGGGGGCTCGGAGTCTGTCATGTCGGGAGGCTCAGGGAGGGGCAGCGAAGAACCAGAACGAGGGAGGAACACAGAGCCACGGAGACCTAAGAGAAGCAGACACGCTGTCTGAGCCGGGCACACAGTTCAAATCGTTTCTCCGCGAAGCTGGGGTGGGCTCTCCTCCCGGATGGAGCTCCGCCCACAGTGCTCCCTCCGCCCATGGTGCTCCTGGCACGTGCATTTCCTGCAGCCGCCCATAAAGCACCAAGGTACACAGTGCAGGGGGCCAGAGGGGACCGGACAGCGCCAGTAACTGCGGCACACACAGCCACGCACCCACGTCCACACCTCACGTTTACACACGCACACACACACTGGGTTCCATTCGATCGTGTTAAAGAAAGAGCCACTAAGAAGGTGGGCACCTACTCCCATGGGGAGCAAGAGAGTTTTCATGGAAAACTGGACGTTTAGATCCATTGAGCTGTCCTTGAACGATTAGGACTTCCACTAATGGATACGGAAATTATTTCTTCTTGATGAAAAACACCATCAGGGGCGTCTGTGTGGCTCAGTCGGTTGAGCGTCCAACTTCGGCTCAGGTCACGATCTGACCTCACAGCTTGTGAGTTCGAGCCCCGCGTGGGGCTCTGTGCTGACAGCTCGGAGCCGGGAACCTGCTTTGGATTCTGTGTCTCCCTCTCTCTCTGCCCCTCCCCCACTCGCACTGTCTCTCTCTCTCTCTCTCTCAAAAATAAACATGAAAAAAAAAAATCAAGAGCAAAGGGAAATGCAACGCAACAGAAGTTTAAAAGATGAGCCATTTTCGGGGATAAGCCAGTAACAGGGTTAGAAGCAAAGGCCTAACTAACTCCTCAGGATAAACCAGAAAGGCCTCTGTGGTCAGACTCTGGAGGGCTCTCCCAAGGCCAGACAACTGGGGCCCTGAGTTCCAAACACACATGCCTCCGCTCAGAGAAAGTTCTGGAAAGCAGACCGCTGCCTGCAGGGGGCACGCAAGGGCAGGCGAAGCCAACACCCTCCCACCAGTCCAACCTCGCAGTGGACCGTCACAGCTCACTATGCGCACAAACTCACCAACTGGGCAGAAACACCATTTTTGCTGAAGGCTGCAGACGTTCAGGCCCCAGAGAGAGTAGCCTTTGATGAGGCTTCAGTCTTCCCCCAGGGCCCCCCAGGACCGCTCCGTGGCTGGGCCACGCGGACAGCTGCCGAGCTCTGAATGCACTTGCAGTGACCGCCTACAGCGAGGCCGGGCACCTGGGACCCCCACTCACACATAGTCCTGCCTCTTCCAGACCGCACTTCTCCCTGAAAGGTCACAAGGGAGCCCTGGGGACAGGCAGCAGCACTGTGGTCGCCACCCGCCCCCTCCGCAGGGCACTCCTGCAGGGACCCAGGCTGTTGGGGGGGGTGGGGGGCTCAGCCCTGGGAGGTGGTGGTGTTCACCAGCCGTGGATCCTTCCCCACCTGCAGACACACCAGCAGAACTCGGGGGGTGGGGGGTAGCGCACAGAAGCATCTGCAGGAAAGAAGCACCCCCGGGTCAGTCGTTCCCTTAAGGCTGGCGTTTGCTTCCTACTGTTATTTGCCCAGTTTCTCTGCACTATTTTGTGGGAAAAGTCAATGCTGCAACTGATGACTCATCCAAGGAGCCCTGAACAGGGCAGAGTGAGGTTGAAACCAAATGCCCAACGATGAGTGGGGGGGGGGGGGGGGGGGGGGGGGGGAAAGCAAGGGGGGGAGGGAGGGAGGGAGGGAGGGACGGACGGACGTGAAGCTGCCACTATTCCTGGGCACAGGCGGGTTTCCAGGGGTCACCGTGCTTACACCCCCCACACTGCTCGGAGGAGGCACTACCACCATCCCAGCGTCACTGCACCGGGAAACTGAGGCACAGGGCAGCCCTGAGTTTTACAGAAACAAGCCGCTGTGGGCATATATTATGATGAACTCGAGAATGTATACATGAATGCATGTGCATAAGTACACTTCTGATTTGATAACTTGTCAAACATTTATCCAAAAAGGTAAACGGCCTCGATGCTCACTTGGGTTATGGAGACAAAAACAGCCCAGTGAGGGGCGGAGGGGTGGTCCAGGGGGAGCAGCAGACAGACAGATCTGATAGTTCCCAGCCGTGAGAAAAACCCCAACACTGATTCCACGCTGGCCTCCCAATGCCATTTTCTGAGCATTCCTTTTCATTAGAGCAAAAGACAAAAGAACAAAGCCCCCCAAAATATAATAAAGTCTGGCTGATGATTTTAAACACTGGAGTAGGACGCCTGCCATGTGTTTAATCTCAGCCAGAGTGTAATTTTGCTCAGCATTCCCAGTAAAATCTTTGTTTTCATCCTCAGCACAAAATGCCACCCAGTTTCTAATTATCTGACATGCTCCTATACAATTTTAATTATAAGATAGTAAACTCGTAAGTAAGAGATGAACACGTTTCCCTAAGACCGTTCAACACTTGTCTGATCCAGAAACATTAATAATCATTAAGCTTCCTTACATAATTTCCTACTAAAATCCACTTGATTTCCAGCCTACCGCAAACATCTGGATCTTCATTTATTTTATAAAGAAGAGAGTCAAAATCTCTTTCATCAGAAGGTGGCTGACTGTGGTTGCTAACGAACTTAAACATGTTTGATTTTTTTTTTTAATTTTTTTTTTCAACATTTATTTATTTTTGGGACAGAGAGAGACACAGCATGAACGGGGGAGGGGCAGAGAGAGAGGGAGACACAGAATCGGAAACAGGCTCCAGGCTCCGAGCCATCAGCCCAGAGCCCGACGCGGGGCTCGAACTCACGGACCGCGAGATCGTGACCTGGCTGAAGTCGGACGCTCAACCGACTGCGCCACCCAGGCACCCCAAACATGTTTGATTTTTAATGGACTACCTGTAGATTGAAAAGTAACTCATCTGGAACACAGCATCCACAGCACAGCCCATGACCCTACCCGGCTCTGATGCTCACTAACCTGGTCGTGGTTTGCTCTGCAGCCTTCACACTTAAGTGTGAACCATTAATGGTTTTGGGGAGATCCCCCCCCGCCTTTTTTTAAAACGTTTATTTATTTATTTAGAGAGAGCGAGCAAGCAAGCAGGGGGAGGGGCAGAGAGAGAGGGAGAGAGGGAGAGAACCCAAGCAGACTCCACCCCATCGGCGTGGAGCCCGACGCAGGACTCAAACCCACGAGCCATGAGATGACGACCTGAGCCAAACTCAACAGTCGGACGCCCAACCGGGTGAGCCGCCCACATTCCCTGGGGTTTTTCTCTTTCTAGGCTCAGTAGCAAAGCAATCCACGTTTTTGTTTACTTCAAACACCATTATGCCAGTACGAGGCACTGAGGACATAAACCAAGGACGGCAAACCATGTGTCTGCCAACACACAGGAGGCTCCGAGCGGAAGGGACACCACGGCCACCACTCGCCACAGGCGGGCAGGAGACGAGGGGTGAACTGAGGTGGGGGTGCTTGGTTTTACCTGCTTTATAACATCAGTTTCTGCCATTTTGTTTTTTCTTTGAAGCACTCAAAAAGCTTTACGAAGAGATCTGGTTTGGGACGGGTCCATTCCAATCCGTCCACGATTAAATACCACACAGCCGTCCGAAACCGCGTCGGTGGGAAGGTGGGCACAGGAAAACATCACTCTGGCAAAGATCAAGTAGGAAGAAACTGGACGCGCCGTTGTGCACGTGATACCCAGGACCCCTCAACAAACAGAACGGTGGGGAAAACACACGCCCCCTCAAAGTAACCGTGGTTGCCTGCCCATGGAGTGATAATGGGCGATGTTTTTCCCTTCTTTTCGTGTCCCACATTTTCTGTATTGAGCAGGTAACAGATTAGCAACCAGAACAAGAGCTGAATTTATTCCCTGCAAATTCTGCTTTTGGGGCTCAATACTACCTCTTCTCCTGTCTTCCCTGTTTCCCATTTAAAAATCCCAAGCTTAGGGGCGCCTGGGTGGCTCAGTCGGTTGAGCATCCGACTTCAGCTCAGGTCACGATCTCGCGGTGAGTTCAAGCCCCGCATCGGGCTCTGGGCTGATGGCTCAGAGCCTGGAGCCTGCTTCCGATTCTGTGTCTCCCTCTCTCTCTGCCCCTCCCCCGTTCATGCTGTCTCTCTCTGTCTCAAAAATAAATAAATGTTAAAAAAATAAATGAATAAATAAAAATAAAAAAATAAAGAAAAATAAAAATCCCAAGCACAGACAAGCGTCAGCCAGTGTCCAGGTGTCCGGGTCAGTCCTCCCTTTGCAGGGAGGTGTCCTCCCTCCCTGCAAAGCTGGGGCTCCTCCAGGGGCAAACGTGGACAGAGAACCATGGTCTCCCAACACCCCCAGAGACACCATGTGAACAAGGCACAAATCATTACTGCATCTCCAGGCAGAGAGCGGCAGGTGACATGGGAGAGGGCCACTCACAAGGGATGGGACTCAAAAACAGTGTCTGGGAGATTCGGACAGGGTGTACCAGGGCCAAAAGGCAGGTAGTGTCCCCAGTGGCATGCAGGAGGGGACAGGGCAGTGGGCGGCTGGGAAAGCTGTGCAGGGCAGAGTAAGGAGGCCTCCTCAGTGCTGACGATGAGCAGGGGGGAGGCTGGCTGCACAGGGGGAGGGGATCCCTGCCGAGAAGGATGCCCACAGGCATCGGTCTGGACCAGGACAAGAAGCTGGGATTCCAAACTCAGCCTCCCCACGCGACTAGACGCGGGGTACACACACATTAGCAGGCCTGTGCCAACGGCCGCAAATCACTATCCGCTACTCATCTCCTAACTGTACTTCCTAAACCGTGCTGTAAGCTAGCAGACGCACCAGATACCTGACGCCCAGCAGGGCCCACACCCCGTCCCCACCCTGAGTAGACGGCTGAGCCCCAGTGATGACAGGCGTGTCCCCGACTCTGCAGTCCGGGAGATGAATCACCTACAGGACCTTCAGAAACACAGAGAAAGGGGACTGTCATGACAGGCAGAGAAGTGTGCCCCCCACACCCGATGTGCACACACCGAACCCCCAGATCCCGTGACCTTACCTTACACCACAGGGGGGCTTTGCAGGTGTGAGGAAGTTAAGGGTCTCGTTCTGGATTGTCCACATGGGCCCATGTAACCGTGAGGGTCCTGAGAGTTTGGGAAGGGGAAGCGGGAGACAGAGGGGAATGTGAGGAGGGAAGCAGAGGCCGGGCAGGGCCTGGAGGAAGCTACCCCCGCTTTCCTTGCGGACAGAGAAGAGCCGTGTGCCAGAGACCGCCAGAGACGGGAGGAAAAGGCAAGGGGATGACCCCACCCCCACTCCCCGTGGCGCCTCTGAAGGAGCACAGGTCTGCTGGCAACAGCTTAACTTTAGGATGTGCTCCCTCCAGAACCACAAGAGGACAAGTATGCACCACGAAGCTGGGATAACAGGAAACTAACAGCAAGATCACTAGGGAGCCCAAGCATGACCGTGTAGCCCCTCGCTAAGGAGGTACAAGCACAGTCTAACGGGACATCACACTCAGCAGGGGCCGGACCAGCAGTGCGAGGACCCCCCCCCCCGCTCGGCGACTGTGACCCACCAAGACCGCAAATGGGCAGCAGTGGCTCAGCCAGCTCAGCGACCCGGCAATAATCTGACCCGTGTTTTTTGTCGTTGTTGTTTTCAAATATTTTTTTAATGTTTTTATTTTTTTGAGAGAGAGAGAGAGAGAAAGACAGAGCATGAGCAGGGCAGGGGCAGAGAGAGGGGGAGACACAGAACCCGAAGCGGGCTCCAGGTTCCGCGTTGTAGGTACAGAGCCCGAGATGGGGCTCGAACCCACAGACCGTGAGATCATGATCCAAAGCTGAAGTCGGAAGCCCAACTGACCGAGCCACCCAGGTGCCCACCCCCCACCCCCCCGACCCGTGTTTTATGTAACTGCCCCTTGCCGGCCCCATCCAGCACTATGGTGCGGTTCACCTTCCCGGGTACTTTATAACTCACTTCTACTTACCGCCCCTTCTTCCAAAGAAACTTCCGACCCCGGGCACGTCGGCTTCTGTTTTAAACGTCTCCGCACAGAGGAGAGGCGTGGGGCGGCGGGCTGCCCTGGGCTTCCCCGAAGCCCGGGTGCTGATCCTTGCCTCCCCGGCCCTAGGATCCCAAAGCCACACTGATGTGCCTTACCGCCACTTTCCAAGCCCCGGAGGGCAAGGATTCTCCAGCTGTCCCCATCCCCATCGCCCTGGGAGGCGAGCACAGCCTCTCCCCAGAGGCGGTGCTGTCACAGCTGCGTGCCGCCCTCCCCCCACCCCACCCCGAGGCTGAGGCTTGCGGCCGGGCAGGCCCAGACGGGATCTGTGCCTGTCCTGCTTCTTCCTCTCCACCTCTGCTCCAGATGCTGCCAACAGCCCTGAGTCACAGGTCAGCCTGCGGGGGGTGAAATGCACAATGGTCCCAAAGGCTTCTCATGCGAATGTGTGCACCTCACTTAGGGGATCAGTCGGCTGGGGACAGATTAACACAGGATCAGAAACAACCAGGTGCCCGCTGTCCCTCCAGCTCCCGGACTCTGCAGCACGGGAGCTGAACTCT
>NW_024412433.1:5149257-5178108 GCF_014898765.1 Herpailurus yagouaroundi
CCCCCCCCCCCCCCCCCCCCCCGTCTTCTCTCCCCAGAGCTGTGCAGCCTAAAGCTGGCTGGGCACCGCCCTCCCTGGTCTCAGGGGCACCTGACACAAACCACCTGCAAGCTCTTGCCCGTTCTATCTCCGCCCACGGGCTCTGGGGTCGGGCAGCCTGGATACCAGACCTGGTTTCTCCAATCCCCACCTGGAGAACCTCCCGTGAGGCTCACATCCCCTGAGCTTCTGAATCCCCACCATGACACGATGACATGGATCTGGTGGATCATTAGAAGAGGCAGCCAACGTACACCGAATTCTTGGCGCACAGTAGGTGCCCGCTAAATTTCAGCCGCTGTGATCAGCGGCACAGAGCAACCCCTGGCACCCGCTGCAGAAATGCTCGTTCCCTGGAGAGGACTTAACCACTGCCCACAACAAAGGCTCAGTGCTCTGTGACAGGGCGACACGCAGGCTTTCTTGCAGCGCAGCTGGAACTGCCCCCTCCCCGCAGCAGAGTTAAGATTCCGAAGCAAGAGAACGAGGTGGCTTGCAGCCCTCGGCTACAATCGGCCCTGCAGACAAGGAAGGAACGAGAAGGAACCCGAGGGTGCCTGCACACACCCAGGCTCACGAGGGAAGGCGGGAGGCGCGCATCTTTCCCAAGTTCCCACGTGGAGGAAGCTGGGCAGACGGGATTTGCTGAGAAGCCCATCTTCTTTCTCGGACCAGCTGAACCGACCGTCTCCAGCTTCTCCCCTCTGCCTCCTCCCCCTAACACCTGGCTCTGACCTTCCCCGGGGCTCGGGGCATGTCCCTGTGTCACTCTCAAATTCCAGACCTGAAGTCAGCCCGAAGTCCATAATCAACATTCTAATGAAACCTAAGAAACAGAAGGCTCCGGTGGAGGGGGGAATCTGAGTGTGTGGGGCCACCTGCCCCTGCCCCTGCCCACGCCATGGGGCTTGCAGGGTGGAAGCACTAACTCCTCCTGAAACCACCACCCCTCTTCCGACCCAATGCCTGGTGGGGGGGGGGGGGGGGGGGGCCTTCTCCTCAGCAGAGGGTAGATCGGTACAAACTTTCTGGAGTCAATGCAACAACACACCGTTTATATTGAAGAAAATCTTGGCACAACAATGACCCACCTAGGACAACGTCACCGAGAGGTCAGCACAGTTACGATGAAAACGCCCTCGGCCGCACACTTTAGCACACGGTTTAGGATACTGAACAAAGCGGCCAACTACGAAACATCCACACACCGGAAAAGACGACAGGTGAATTCAGCGAAGAGGCTCCACTCGAACCCGCTGCGTGTGAAAACCTCCCAAGAGCCTCTGTCCCGAGATGTGGGCAGACGGGACCAAATGGCGTGTAACGTGAGCCAGACCTACACACGGCATCTTGAAATGCTAGGTCTGGGGTTGTGGTTGTTTTTTTGTTGTTTTTTTTTCCATCTCTACTTTGAATAATTCTACAATGAACACAAATCATAAATGTTCAAAGTAACAGTTTGAAAATAACAGGATGGCTATTTTTCAGGCATTTTCCCACTTATTAATGTCTTAACGGAGGTCCCTTCAAACCACAGCTCCACTGCTACCTGGCCAGTGGCTCGCTAGGCAGCCTGGGTCCCCCCTCCGGTGGCCACAAGCTACCCACCGCATGCTGCTTCTCGGGGATTGTGCAACCTCTCGGCTCCTACCTGTCCCTGCTCGTCTGTGGCATGCGGAACAAAATACGAAGCTGACGCAGAAGGATCGCTGTTTCACTTTCGCTGGATACGGTTTCGGGAAGGCTCCAAACGTGACAATACTTCCATTCCAGGAGAAAAACAAGACCGGACCGTCCCCCTCCCCAAAGCATGTAGAGAAATGCCTCCCGAGAGGAGCTGCTATGGCATCTCGGCGGAAGTTTGCCTGTGTATTTATTTATTTTGTGGACGAACGCTACCAAACCTCGCCCACAAACACTTAGGATGTGACAGGAAAACAGGACTCCTTTAACTTTCAGGCTCATGATGCATCCAAAGTATTCTCAACCTAGAGAAGCAACACGTGCCTCAGATTTCCAATCTCGTGGTGGCGATGGCCTTTTACACACCACTCTGAGCGTGCACATCCTCACCAGCACCTTCTTCCCATTTTAATTTATGCACAACGATCTCATAAGGCTCCTACTGCCTCTGAGTCTTTTTTTTTTTTTTTTTTTTTTGGTGGGGGGGCGTTTTTTCTCTAAATAATTCATTGCTTGTTACCCTCACTCATCCACAAGAGATTTTTTTTTTTAATGTAAACCTTTTTATGTAACAGGATTACAAGACAGATCTTCTATATTTTCGAATGATTTTCTGGCTGCAGAAATAAAAATCTAATTCACAGTCTCTGAGGAAGCAGAGATGAATTCTCAGCAAAGGCGGCAGCCAGGTCCAAGCCTTCCTTGGAAGGAGGCAGGCCCTGGCATCGGAGCTACACCAAGCGCCTTCCGCACGGCTGCCCTGGGGACGCTTGTCGTGGCCGGCCCGCAGGTGGTGTATCAGCTGCAAGAGCCCAAATGTGCCTGGATTCATCTGAAACACAGAAATCTGGATGCAGCCCTCACTCGGTCCCCCACTTCATAAACCAGCCTTCTCCGTCCTGCTATTTGCTTACGATCACGTTGATATCTCAAGTTGCAAAGGAGGCAGGTTTTAAACGGGCAACTGGGTAGCTCAGTCGCTAAAGCATCCGACTTCAGCCCAGGTCATGATCCCAGGGTCGTGGGATTGAGTCCCATGTCAGGCTCTGCTCTGACAGCATGGAGCCTGCTTGGGATTCTCTCTCTCTCTCTCTCTCTCTCTCTCTCTCTCTCTCTCCCCTCTCTCTTTGCCCCTCCTCTGCTTGTACACACACTCTCTCTCTCTCTCTCAAAATAAACTTTTTTTTTTAAGTTTACAACATACATACATACGCATGAACACACATACACACAGATACACAGAATTCTGCATTTTCTATGCATGTCATTACACCTTTGGGGAAGGGGAGAGATGAATTATCATTCAATATCCTTGGTCTCAAGTTTCCACACCTATAAATTGGCAATTAAATCTATGTCTTTGAGTTGCTAGAGGATTAAGCCAATTAATACGTGTAAGCTGATTAACATGATTCATGTCACATAATCTGCAAATTATTATCATTACCAGTGCCAGTTTCACAAGTGTCAAGGTTTTTGGCTCTGACAATTCAGCTGCCCTGAACAGGGCGGGCCCCCCCCGGCCACGGTCCCCTCTTGGCCCCTGTTGCCATGGCCGGCCGCCAGGACAAGACCCAAGAGGACCCTTCAGCTACAGGACCAACAGGCACAAAGAAGGGCTATCAGAGGCAGCAGCCTGGAAACAAAGTTAACTTCAGGATGATGGTCACCGACAGCTATGCCACTGTCCATCAGGATACAGAAGTGGTATTATTTTGACGATTTCAAAAGTGAATAATCACTCACTTTTTTAAGAGGGTGGGAAAGATCACTCCTCTTTTTCTTGGCGTGGTGTGGGTTGAAGGTTATTTTCCTAGTCAATACTCAAAAGTTTACGTGTCGTTCTTCTCTTTGCACAACAGCAGAAAACGCCAGCCTAAGAGCCGTTCTGGAAGCTTCGCGCCCCCCCCCCACCCCCCTCAAAGGCTGATCTGCAGCTGACACAGGCTGACCCTAAAACAAGGAGATCAAAGTCCATGCTAGGGAGCTGGAGGGGGGCGGGGAGGCCATGATCACAGGAAGTCTTCAGAAGGTTAACTGTAGGGGCTTGGGATCCGGGCTGGTAGCCAGTTTTATTTCTGTCATCTTTAAAGTTCTTCATCAAACCCCGTTTCTGAAAAGCACTCAAAGATCCTGTCAGGAGAGGAAGACAACTCAACGCCCCTCTGCCCAAAAGCTGTAGAGACTCGTGATGAGATCAGTTAATCAGTCAACTGCTAAAACACATTTCCCAGCTCCTACTTGGATTACAGAACACAGCTGCAAAACAGAGTGTGGCCACACTGCGGTCTTCAGGCGAGAGGAAGATGGTCCACCCCGTTCCCTCCGTCTGGACATTCCTTCTGGGCCAAGCTCAAGGCCAGGGGACTGCAGGGTTAGAGCCCTGACTGAGTCGGCCACTCCTCCCCTCCCTGCTGGGGCAAGGAGGCTCTGTGGGCACAGCCAGAGGCAGTCCTAACTGAGGCCTCACCCCATGTGTCATTAGCCACATTTTATAATTTTTTTCACAATCTGTTTTATACCTTTAAACATTGCTCTGATCTAAACACACATTCTTTCAAATCTTCATAACATAATAACCTAATGGCTCTTACATTTTCCCAGTAAAAACAACCTCAATTAAAATAACAAAGATATCAAAATATAGATATCACATAAACACAATTAAATATATAAAATAAATAAAGATATTACTGGGGCACCCGGGTGGCTCAGTTGGTTAAGTGTCGGACTCTTAATTTCAGCTCAGGTCATGATCTCACAGTTCGGGAGTTCGAGGCCCAAGTTGGGCTCCGTGCTGACAGCTGGGAACCTGCTTGGGATTCTCTGTCTCTCCCTCTCTCGTGCTCTCTCTCAGAAATAAACATTTATAGGGGCGCCTGGGTGGCGCAGTCGGTTAAGCGTCCGACTTCAGCCAGGTCACGATCTCGCGGTCCGTGAGTTCGAGCCCCGCGTCGGGCTCTGGGCTGATGGCTCGGAGCCTGGAGCCTGTTTCCGATTCTGTGTCTCCCTCTCTCTCTGCCCCTCCCCCGTTCATGCTCTGTTTCTCTCTGTCCCAAAAATAAATAAAAAACGTTGAAAAAAAAAATTAAAAAAAAAAAGAAATAAACATTTATAACTAAATAAATAAGTATAAATATTATAAGAATAAATTATAGTAAAGACAGGAAGTAAATAGTTCCGTTTGCGTCTAGAAATTCGCTGCTCCTTGCTTCTGTTCACTTTGGAAGCCCATGGCTGACCTACACCCGCACTGACAGGATCTGATAGGGCTGAAATCAAAGCCCCGATCAGAGTGAATAATGAAGCACCTGTCACGCTGTATCACCAAGTGATACAGGAAAGGCAGGGGCAGGGGCAGACACTGTTAGGGACTCAACTATGCTCCCCCAATTCCATGTTGAAGCCCAAACTGCCCATGTGGCTGTACCTGCAGGCATGGCCTTTAAGGAGGCGACTCAGGTTAAATGAGGTCATAAGGGTGAGGCTCTCATCCGAGAAGACTGGTGCCCTTCTAAGAGGACAGAGACACGGGGGACGCACACACACAGAGAAGGCCACGCGAGGACACAGGGAGAAGGTGTCCCTCCATAAGCCAAGGAGAGAGGCCTCAGGAGAAACCACACTAGGGGACACCTTGAACTCAGCCTTCCAAAGTCTAAACCCTGAGACAGTAAACGTCTGCTGCTTAAGCCTGCCAGGCTGTGACAGTTTGTCGGGAAAGCCCTGCAGACTGACACAGACACTGAGCCCTTCCCATCCCCCACAGCGTCCCCAGACACTCAGATCTGACCCTGCAGGATCCTGTCCATCAACAGCAGTCGCATGGCTAACTTCTGGGTCAATCACATGATGGAGGGTGGATCCCACCGTGGCGACCCCGCGGGAGGAGGACAGCCCTACACGGCACGCATCCCCAAGCCGGGCATCCACACCACTGGCCCCCATGCTAGGGACATGACCTCAAGTCTCCCGGGGGAGCCAAATGAATGTGCACCCACCAGACAGACAACTGTCCGAGTGTCCGCGGTTGTGAGGAGAGGCCAGGTGGAGGGAGGTCAGCCAGGAAGAGTGGCAGCACGGACCGACCGGACACCCGGGGTGCCACGCACGTACGCTCATGTCCCCCGAGGAAAGCAGGATGACACTGAGGCTCAGAAGTCCAGAGACCTCCCCGAGGCACACAGTTAGAAAGCAGCACCAGGAGACCTGCGCTGTCCCTCGACCAGTAGTATCTACGGTGGAGACGCAGAACTGCCACAGGGAAGGTTCAAACAGAAGATTCCCGAGGTTGAGAGATGAAAAGCACACGGCATCCCTCTTTTGTTTCCAGATCCGGGAGCAGAGAACACTCGGGAAAGGCGCTCCTTCCACAGGGCACCCAGCCCTGCGCAGCGCGCACGTAAGTGGGTGTCCCCGAAGGCAGGGAAGACCAGAGGCTAGAGCCACGAGGTCTGGAGAGGAAGGAAGCATGGCCAAGTGCGCGCCCGCGGGAGCCGCCCGGTCGGCGTGAGCAGCGGCCCCAGCCACCTGTCACGGCCCACAGGCCGGTCCACCTGTCACGGCCCCACAGACCGGTCCACATGTCTCCCCACACCTGGTATCACCAGGCCACCCCCGCTCTACGAAGTACCTCACTTGCACGAAGGCTTAAAAGGCCACCCTGTCCTCCGGCATTGTCCCAGCTCCCTGTAGGTTTAATTTCTGTCCTTTCTATTTGCAAGCAATCATTCAAAATGTTTGAAGCCACCAATGAGTTGGCCTGTGATGTGCGTGCATGTTAAAGATCAGCATCGGTGTCAAAAGCCACCCAGGAGCCCCTCCCATTCTCTTTGGAAAGCACAAAGTGTTCGGCTCCACGGAATTTTCCACATGGAATCACGAGGAAGTGGTGGACTTGAGCAGATGCCTGAAATCACGCCGGCGACCCCCGGCGAGCATCTCCCTGCTGACAGGACGGCGTGGGCGCAGTCCCCGCCTGCTCAGGAGCCACGCCGGCTTCTGGACACAGCTTCTCCAACGGCGGCGTCTGTGGGCCTGCCCGGCCCCTCTGCTGCCATCCCGGTGGGGCTGTCAATCAAGGTGGCCAAGAGGTGGCTGATTCTGTCCAGGAACAGGAAGACAAGTGTGGCGTCCCAGACGCAGCGACTTGTGCCTGCTCCCTGGACCCCGCCAGTGGATCCCGGCCCAGTCCATCCCCAGGCCTGCTTCCCAGGCTGGCCTCCCATGCTGGCTCACCCCCCACACCCTTCTGGTAAATTCCACATCGGCTTGCATTAGCCAGAATGGGGTTCTGACGTTTTCAACCAAGGACCCAAACAAACCAACTTGCCGTGCCCTCCAGCATAAAGAGGAAGCAAATTCCGTTCTTAAACAGCAAAGACTATCTGCTTAGAGCAAACACTGCCTACATTTAGGAACTTCTTTTAGCGCCTTCAATCTGAAGACAATTCCCAAAATGGCAGCTACGGACAAACAGGCTCGCCGACTCATCACTATGACCGTGGGCGGCCCCTCCTCTGGGACATCTGAGTACGAGAATATGTGCGCCACACATCAGGCGTGCTCCTCGTTGCCATCCGTGGACTCAGCCGAGGGACAAGGCCTTCGCGGTCCTTCCGCTCTCAGGCGGTCAGGCTCCAAGGAGCTCTCACCACCCGCACCGCAGGCCCTGGATGAGACCCTGGGGCCCAGTCCCAAGACCACAGTCCCAGAGCTCTCTGAGCCCTTGCTGGGGAAGGAGGGGTCACCCCACGATTAGACCAGGTGCACAGGCCACACGCCTGGCACTGGTGTCGGGAGCCTCCTGAATGACCTCGGGGAGCAGTGGCACTTGACCTGAGCAGTGCAGGTGTCAGCCGGGTCAGGAGAAGAGAAGAATGCCTGGAGCCAGGATGTGGATCATCTGGAACCCGAGGTGGACAAGGGGGCCCCGAGGGACAGCTGGAAGTGACGTGCCCCCAGGGACGGGCAAGACCAGGCAGGCCCAGGCAAAGGGCCCCGGGTGCTAAACAAAGTAACTCCGTTGTCTTTATTTACCCCATGACTTGTTCTCAGAGGGTGAGGGGTGAGGTCAAGGAATTCCGACTTCCTTGAGCCATTAGAGGCTTTGCGCAGGGCAAGGCCTGGCCGGATCTGTTTTGGAATCTATTTACGGGAGAGCCAAGCTATGCAACACGAATTACCCATCAACATCCTGGGACATCTGAGCCCGCTGAGCAGACGTGCTGGCACAGGAGGTGAGACCTGACGGGATGGCCTGTGCCGGACCCCGTGTCCCGACAGGATGGCCTGTGACGGACCCCGTGACCTGACGGGATGGCCTGTGACGGACCCCGTGACCTGACGGGATGGCCTGTGCCGGACCCCGTGTCCCGACAGGATGGCCTGTGCTGGATCCTGTAAATACAAACACATGCTCATCTCACGCATGCACACACACGCACACACAATGCAGGGGACCACGCACAACATGTAAGGCTGAGCATAAAGCGTCTCGAGAGAATCCTGGGGGTCTTCACACTGTTAAACCCTGAAAGGCTACAGAATCGTTTTATTTAAAGTGATTTTTTTCTTTTAATGTTTAAGAGAAACAGAGTGTGAGCAGGGAGGGGAAGAGAGAGAGAGGCAGGGAGACACAGAATCTGAAGCAGGCTCCAAGCTTTGAGCTTTCAGCACAGAGCCCGACACAGGGGTTTGAACTCATGAACCTGAGATCACGACCTGAGCCGAAGTCGGATGCTCAACCGACTCAGCCACCCAGGTGCCCCTAGAAAATCAGTATTTATTTGGAAGAGCTCAACAGTCCTCTAGAAGGTCTGATGTGAGGGGCGGGAGAGGGCTGTATGTGGTGGCACCTTCTGGCTTTTTAACTAAAAACGGCCTCCCTGGCGGCACAGGTGTGCGGGGGCGGGGGGGGGGGGGCGGACACGGGGCCAGCCTCACGAGCTGGCAGGCGGCAGCACATGGCGCCCTTGGACGCACCGAAGGGAACGCGGGGACGTGAAGACGTCTTCCAAACTCAAGATCTCGAACCTTTAAGACAGCGTGGTGTCAAGAGAAGCCCGTAGGGAAGCCACACCTGAGCCAGAGAAGCACCGCGAGGCCCATCAACTACAGACGAGACCTGGAGAGAAGTGAAGTTCACCCCGAGGAGCGCCCCGTGCAGGCCCAGGCACGCCCACCTCGACAACCCACAAGCCAGCACGGGGGGCCCTGGCCAGCCAGGACGGCACGCTTTCCTCGTAACCTCCAGAGGCACCTGAGAGAATGACATCTGCACTCAGGCATCTTAATTCCTGGAAGCGGAGGCAAGGGGCAGGTTCCCCGGCTGGCACAGAAGCCCACAGCTCTCAGGGGACACGGGAGCTGCTGAGCACGCGGGGCCGCGGTGAGCCAGGGCGTATGTCCGGCCCAGAGGTCTGGCCTGCACGTGCTATTTTCTCATTGCCACGTCCAGGAAATCACCCCTCATCCTTGGTATATCCTCCCCCGAAAAGGTAAACATGCCCAAACTCCCCACACACCAAGATAAAAGGTGGCTCTCCAGCGTCCTGCTGATGTGGCATCAGGGCAGGAAGCGACAGGGACACTGACCGTCATCTCCCACCCCTGCACCGAACCCCACCACGAGCACTTTGGTGAAAGAAAACCTCTGTAGGAGCAAAATCTACTACAGGAGGAAGTCACACAGGGTTCTCTCCCCTCCTATAAATAAAAGAAAGACACTCTCCAGAATGTGGAGCTGTCGAAAAAGACTTACAGACAGAAGTTTCCAGGTTTACTCTTTGGCCAGAGAACAAGTGAGTAATTTCCCTGAGCCAAGCAAAGGTTAATCAACAAAGAAGTTCGTTAACTTGTCCTGACCCTGAGCTCAGGCTGCCAGGCAGTTAGTCATAAAGAGCTGGGTGGCATTTTTGGGAGGGGAGAGAAAGTCACATCCCCCCGGGGGGGGGGGGGGGACAGTTTCCTAGAAAACGTTGGGGACAAGGAGCAGACAGAGGCTTGCACAACCCCTCACCTCGCCCTCCTGTCTTCCTTCCTCGTGGAGAAGTACTGGGTCCCAGGGTGCACACAGGTACACACGCCTGCGGTGTATGCTAGGTGGGGGACCGGGCCAGCTCAGAGCTCTGCATGCAGATGAGAGGCTGGGAGGCAGGGCCGCCCTGGGCACTGTGCTGCATCCCTGGTCGCCACCCACCAGATGCCACTAACACTCTTCTCCAAAGTTGTGACAATTCAAAACTTCCCCAAACATTGCAAAGTTGCCCCCTTCCTAAGAAGCACCGGGAACCAAGCAGGGAAACTGAGGCCGGGGGCTCTCAGCGTGATGCAGAGGGTGGGGACCGGACCGTCGATGTCTGCCCGAGCCTTCCGCCCGCCTCACCCCATCGCCTGCGCCTCGTGTGTGCTACGGAGGCACCTACAAGCCAGCTCGTGGACTCTGCCCAGATGCTTTTAATTTTTAATCTCCTATAAGCACCCAGATGGGTCTGATTTTTACGAACATGAAACGAGTATGGTCACAGCTCCTCTCCCTGGGGCGTCCTCCCGTTTCCCACTCTGCCTCTTCCCCACCTCGGCCTCACCCCCACATCTGGCGTTAGTACAAGACACGCCCACGACACGCAGACGACGCATCCTCCCCCTGAAGGACAGGTGCTACCCCCAAGCAGTCACTGCCAGGAGCCTGCTGAGCCTACACCCTAAGTGGGGACCCCCACCCTGTGGGTGGGAGCATGAGATTAAACAACAGATTTGGAAAAGTCGGCTGGTTCTTTAGAAGTCAGATATACACCCGGAGCACCTGGGCCGCTCAGCCGGTTAAGCGTATGATTCCCGGTTTCAGCTCAGGTCATGATCTGGAGGTTTCGTGAGTTCAAGCCCGGAGTCAGGCTCTGTGCTGGCAGCACGGAGCCTGCTTGGGACTCTCTCCCTCCCTCTCCCTCTGCCCCTCCCCCACTCGTGCTGTCTTGGCTCAAGACAAACTTAAACATTTTTTTCCTAATAAAGAACAAATTTACATATACACCTACCACGCCAGCCCCAGGTACTGACCAAGGGACACGAAAACATGTGCGCACATGAACTGAACGCGGATGTTCACGGCGCCGTATCTGCAAAAGCCAAACCCTGCAACCACCACAATCAGCGTCCATCAGAAGATGAACTGCAGGAAACCCACATAACGGAATCCTAGTCAGCAATGAAAAGGAACACACTTCTGACGCTCCCAGCAAGCCGATCAAATCTCAAAATCACCACCGTGTGCGAATGCAGTCAGCACAGAAGGGGTCTGTTACCACGTGATTTCATTTCTCTTAAATTCCAGAAAACGCGAACTCACCCAGAGGGCCAGAAAGCACTCCGGTGCAAGCAGACGGGGGCAGAGAAAGGGACGGGTCGCGAAGGGGAACAGGCAATTAAGTGGGGAGACACACATGTTCGATATCCTGATTGTGGTTTCGCGGGTGTGTCTGTCAAAACTCGTCAAAACTGTCAACTTCAGATTCGTGCGGTATCTCTCACGTAAATCTTTTTTTTTTTTAATTTTTTTTTCAACGTTTATTTATTTTTGGGACAGAGAGAGACAGAGCATGAACGGGGGAAGGGCAGAGAGAGAGGGAGACACAGAATCGGAAACAGGCTCCAGGCTCTGAGCCATCAGCCCAGAGCCCGACGCGGGGCTCGAACTCACGGACCGCGAGATCGTGACCTGGCTGAAGTCGGACGCTTAACCGACTGCACCACCCAGGCGCCCCAAAATCTTAAGTCTCTGAAATTGCTGACGGAAACGTGTGCAGAAAGAGCACTGCTGTGCGGTTTTGACAGAAAGTGCGGGAAACATTCCATCACGTGAGGGCAGGCGTCCTGCCTCAGCTCGTGCGGACCGTCCAGCCGGGGTGGGGGGTACCCTCAGGAAACTGCACTGCTGCTGGGCCGGAAAGGACGGGGGGGCCCGGACTTCCCAATCACCCGGCGCGAGTCCCCACCGCCCCTCAGGAGCCCGTGGCCCGGGCAGGACACTGCGGTCGGCTCCCTGCACGGACGGTGCGGGGAGTCAGGCCCGGAACATGGCAAGAATCCAGACCATCGCCAGCCCCGGACGGCAATCGGAGGACACCATCCTGGAAAGTCAACCACCCACCCACCCACCCACCGCACGACCCGGGTGAGTCCCTGCTCGCTCTGCAGCCCGGGGCCCGATGTGGAAGTAGAGGTGGGGCCGTCTGACCCACCGGACCCACACCTGTGGTGGAAAGCAAATCCCGTGCCCAGCTCTGCTGCCCCGTGAAAACGGTCCCGCTGGGTTCGGTCCTGCCAGCTCAGCCACCTAACTCTGCGTGACCTCAGGCAAATCCCTTGGATTCTCAGGGTATCAATTCTGCCTATTATGCTAATTATAGCCCAGAGGAAAAGCAGCTTCTATTTATACATGTTAAAAATTAACTGCGTGCTAGCATCTCCATTATTAAAATGTCACCTAATTCGAGTGGCTTAAATTTAAGAGCCGTATTTCCAACCCACCCAGATTAAAGGTGCTGCAGATTTTCTGAGCTCAGGTGAAGTGTCAACGGACGCCATCTGGAAATCGTCCCTGTCCCAGGAGGCGAACCTGTCACTGCAGGCAGCCAGCTCTGCCATCGTATCTCCTCCTCCAGCAATCAAAACGGCCAGCCAGTGCCCGGGCACCCCCAAACCTCAGCAAGGGAGTAGAAGTGACCCAGCGCCTGCTCCCTTCTTCACCACCTCAGTAGTGATTAAAAGGCGAGGTGGGAATGCGAGCTTCGAATCACAAACTGGAACCTGCAAGACGGTCCACGAAGGGGGAGGCCCCCTGTGCCCCTGCAGACCTGGGTGGGGCTGATCTGAGAGGTTTCCGCTCTGTTTCATCAGCACATCACGACCGTGACTCGTGAGTTCAAATCCTAAATCGGCCAGCTCCAGGGCGTGGGTGCATTTGGGCCTGGCTTTAAACTCTAGGCCTCAGGCTCTTGACCTGTAAAATGGGGGTTCTACCACCTCTGTCCCCAGGGGGACCTGGATAAAATGACACAAAGCAGGTTTAAACCCTGATCACAGGGTCCCGGGCACGGCTCACGTTCACTAAACAGCTGGAGCTATTATTACGGGTTTTATTAAGTGAAGAAGAAGAAGGAGCTGGGAGAGCGGTCGTGAAATGCTTCATAGAAATTTCTGGAATCCGGAGCGGGAGCAGCTGTCAGAGACGCCTCCAGGCAACGGTGTCATTTACAAGGCAAACCCATGAGCCGCCCGCCTGGCTGCCGGCGCAGAGCTGTGCCCAGGTCGCGGGGAGACCCGGACCCCCGCAGCGGCCTCGGCCGTGTGAGCCTCCCCCCGGCGGTAAACGGCCGTTCAGGTCTCCTCTTCCTAAAAACGAACGGGAGCTGACGTCTGGAACGGAACCGCCAGAGGAGGAGGGTGCGGAGGCTGCTCGGCCAGTCGGCACCGGTGCCCGGCCTGGCACAGCGCACGGCTCGTGAGCGGCCGTCAACCGACCGCCTGCCCGATTCCCAGCAGCTGCTCGCTTCGCTTGGGGCCTCCCAGGTACGGAAGCTCGGCGTGGAAACCAGCCACGAGTGACCACCAGCTGATCCCGGGACGAGAGAGCAGGAAGTTCTGGGGAAGAGCCCGGCTCCAAGAGTCGGCCCAGCCCAGTAGGACCTGGCTGCCTGGGGCTCTAGGGACAAAGAATCAGCAAGAGGCTGTTGCAGCCGAGGGTTCCCTCGAGCTCAGGGAAAAGCCTAGACAGAATCTACCCGAGATCACAACGCTCATAGAGCAAATACCAGGAAAACACACTCTAGCAGATTCCACCGGCGGCCGGCTGGGGCCTCAGTCTAATGTCCTGTCCGTGCAGCCCCCTGCCCAGCAGCCCCTGGCTCCCCATCTCCGTGGAGTGTGGGGGGGAACCGGCCAGCGTGGATCTGGGTTGGGGAAAACAAGTCTAAGTGCCCGGCTTGCGTCGGTGGCCTCGAGGCTCGGTGGCCTCGAGGCTCGGTGGCCCTGCTCACGTGGACGCAGCCCCTGACGGCTTCCACTGAGGAGTGTTCCCAGGGGCATGTTTTCAAACCAACAGAGAAACTCTTGGTCAAAATAAACTCAGGTTTCTGATTACGATTCCTGTTTTTATGTCCAGAAAGCCCCAAAAAGGCAGTATCATGATCGCTAAGGTTTAAGTCATGTTTTTTAAATATTGGAACCCAAGCTCCAGAAACCCCAGGATCTAACAGGACTTATGTAACAAGAGCCAAGGCAACAGTAACCATGGAAAACGGACCTTCCAAACACAAGTTTCTGGAAAAGTTCACCGCAATTAGCTTTACGTGGTATCTTCCTAAAGAATTCTCAGGCAGGGACTGTTTTCAGGAGCAACATGTGGTTGCAGCAGGGTGGGGAACTGTGCTCTAGTGGGAGGAGACGTACACCCCAGCGTAGACCGTCCACACACTTCTCCACCGCCCACCCTTCCTGCGAACAAGCCACTGGTGAGGTGGCCAAGGTTGTTCTCAGGATAAAACGGGGGAAGACTCCCTCGTGCATTCACACACACACACACACACACACACACACACACATACACCACACAAAGGAGAAGAGGGAGGGATGAACAGGGGGTCTGTCTACACAGGGGTGGAAAAGGCAGACGTCCCTTCATCCCTGCAAAGTGGCCTTTAAGATAAAGCCTCAGAAACAAGAGGCTTTTTGGTACCAGGAGGGGAGCAAGCAGTAAGGAGAATCTGGGCTGCCCGTTAGGAAACTACCCGATGAAACGTACGAGGCAAGTCTTCTGGAAACGTCTTCCACCATGATAACCCACGAACGAGACTAGAACGTTCTTTCACAAACTGAACCGGAAGAACCCAAGTTTCCCTGGCTCACAGCAGAGGACACGTTCAAAAGTCAAGCTTTTCCCACTGCGGGGGGCCGGGGGGTAATTGTGAGAGAGGGAGGGGCACTCAGAGCCACCACCCTTTCTTCAGAAACTCGACCCTTCCCTCATTGAGTGACAAAGAGGTGACAACCTAGACAGGGTCTGCCATAAATCCCCCTCAGCTCAAAGCCTGCTCGCGCTAAACACATGACTGTGACAAAAATGGAAACCGAAGCCGGGGCTCCGGCTAGAGATTTTGGACGCACGGGCCCACTCGAACAGAAATCTGGCGTGGAAACCAAGGCAGGGGCTGTGAGCAGGGATGCTGAAGTCCTGAGAAGAGGAGAGTGGAGTCCGACCGGCCGGCAGAGGCCGGGCCGGCCCCGAGGGGACTCAGCGACACGCACGCGGCAGCAGAGGGCTGTGATGGAGCCTTGCAAGAGGATCTGGGAAGGAATCTGCTGACTCAACACCCCCAAGGCCTCGGGGTCCACGGCCGCAGGGTCCAAGGCCGCGGAGTCTGGGCCAGCTCTGGGCAGGATGTGGACAGCACTGCAGGGGGCAGATGAGGAGGAAGCCGCCGACTATCAGCCCCTGTGAGGTCACGGCTCGCGGACAACTCAGAAGACACACCCCGTTTGCGTCCACTCTGGAGAACAGGACTTTGGGGCCAATCAGGTTCTGTAACGAACACTGCAATTAACGTGGCAAAGACAGGGATCACACTGTAATTCAGCTCCCATCTCAGGGCCAGGATGACTCCAATTCTGGAGGCTGCTCCCTAAAACTCATGAGCCAGGGAGGTGATGGAGGGCTTAATTAGACTTCTCGGATGCGCCTGAAAATCTGCCGTATAAGTCGGGCACGTAATAGACTCATTAATCGCACCTGCAACATTTACCATGTGCTCGTGACGACCTTGACGCACTATCACCAGGTCAGACAGCCACACACCTGCTTTCTACCCTAAGTATGGGGGACCAGGGGACCTCGGGACACTGGAGGTCAGTACCCGTGAGGTTCCGTCCGCTCACCCCGGCACACGCCCAGGTGGCAGAAGCCTTCAGCAGACGTACCCCTGTTACACGAGGCACACTAGTGCTTGTCCCTCCATGTGCTCCATGGGTTCCACACACACACCACAGTGTGTTTCCTTCCCTTTACTGGGTATTACTCTCCTGAGTGGAATCTCACTCGGAGTTTGCTGGAGGAGGGATACTCGGATGAGACCATTCAACGCAAGGCCCTAGGGCAGGCTGGCCTCGTCGGACCATCTCCTCCCCACCCTTCATCCCCACCTCCCCCCTCCACCTCCACCAGACTCGGTCATTTTGGGGGACGATGAGTCACGGATGAGGCCTCAGCAGCCACTCCAGAGACAGGAGGAAGCCTGAGATCAAAGTTCAATCGTATGGATTCTGAAACTGAGGCCCAAAGGGACGCGTATTTGCCAAGAATTCCATGGCAAGTCACTGAGGTGGGGGCCTTAGATCCCCAGGCCTTACAGGCCACAGTCACCATGGCTGTGATCCGCTATGACATCATTCGATTTCCAGGGAAGTGGCCGCAGTATAAACCAGTTAAGCAAGAAAACGCCTGTCTTGCACATCAATACATTGGCCACGTCGAAAACCACAGTCCTTTGAGCCACCCCCCCACCCCTGCAAAACCACTGAGGCCGGAGGAGGGGCTGCCCTCCCGAACACACACATCGAGCTGCAGAACTCAACTCAGAGTTCAATTCAAAGTCTCCTTTTGGGTTCACATCTAAACTGAGTCAAGACTGGGGTGCCTGGGTGGCTCAGTTGGCTAAGTATCTGACTCGGTTTCGGCTCAGGTCATGATCTCACAGATCGTGAGTTCGAGCCCCACATCAGGCTCCGTGTTGACAGCATGGAGCCTGCTTGGGATTCTCTCTCTCCTCCTCTCTCTCTCTCTCTCTCTCTCTCTCTCTCACATAACCTTAAAGAAATAAACTGAATCAAGATTAACACAACAAAAAGCTGTCCTTCCAAAGCACAAGTGAAACTGACTTCCCCTGCAGAATGAGACCCCCCCCCATATGTGGGACCCACACTTAGTAAGGGCTTTGACCCCACTGTGCCGACACTAAGCCTGGAACCTGACACCATGACACCCTGCCTGGCACTGTTTCTACAAATCCTTTGGATTCCTAGCCCTAGTCGGCCCAGCCTTGGAAAACTCTGCATTCTATAGAAAGAGCTAGACAGCAACCCTCTGGATGGATAGAGAGAGATACAACACTTCAGAGCAGAGAAGCAGGGCAGTGAGAACAGAGCAGCTCCCTCTACACGTTCCTTCAACTCTTCTGTGCATTTCCAACTGTTCATCACAAAACAGTGGGGAAAAGAGAGCCTCCCAGGGCTGTGGTTAAGCCACAAATTTCATCTCTTAGTAGCAAAACGCCTTGTTCGTATGAATCTCAGACCCTAGGCTAGTGGCATATCCCCCTCCCTAAGCAGACCCCAGAAGAGGGTGCGCCTGGGGTGATGGTGTGTCAACTCCATGAGTAGCTCAACACAAAGAGCCCTGAAATTAATCTCAACAAGTCGGGGGGTGCCGATCTCCCCAGACGAGGAAGACCACAGCACTCTGGGATTCTTTCATCCCAAGCAGGCAGTCTGTGAAATGAAAAATCTGAGTGCCCCACAGCCGACATGCCATCAGGAGCAGACGGTGGGATGCTAGAACACGGGCTCTCACGTCTGAGTCTGGAATTCTGAACCACTTTCAAGAGGAGCTGCACTGCCAGCACATCCGGACCTCACCTGGCCTCCAGGTGGGGCCGCAGAGACTTGTGGGGAGATGCACAAAACACACCTGGCCAGGATTTCAGCAGCACCCAAGCCTCTCCAGGCAAGCTGGGGGTCTAGGGAAACAGTGTGGGGCCTGGGGAGTCTGAAGCAGGGAAAAAAACCCTAGATTTAGATGATGGGCAAAATGAGATTAAGTAACCTTTTCATTTTACTCCCCAGCATGAGGACAAACACAAATTGAGAAACGTTGGTAAAACTGAAATTTTCCCTTTAATGACTTTAAACATTTCTTTTAAATATTTATTTAGAGAGAGAAAGTGGGGGGGGGGGAGAGGGAGAGAGAGCGAGCATGTGAGCAGGGAAGGGGCAGAGAGCGAGAGGGAGAGAGAGAATCCCAAGCAGGCTCCACACTGTCAGCACGGAGCCCGACGTGGAGCTCAAACCCAGGAACCGTGAGATCATGAATCTCTGGGCTGCAATCAAGAATCAGACGCTTAAGCTGACTCAGCCACCCAGGCCCCTCAAAACTCAAATTTCCTAAAGTGAAAAAATTGGAACCTGACTTTTCTGTGGCAAGACCGTGAGATTCCTTCCGGCAAAGATGAGAGTTTTCCAAGGCCTCCTGCTGACACGAGATGACGCGTGTCTGTCAACGACCCCCTCCCCCATGTCATCAGCTTCCCACCTTCTGGGGCTCCAGCAGGGCACCCTCTGGGAGCCCCTAGGCCTCTTCACGGCGCCCCCTCTAGGTCGCCTAGCCCACTACGCACCAGGGCCAAAGCACACGCCTGCCCGGTCTACGCACGGCAAACGGCCCATTTCCCTCTGTAGTCCTGGCACCCGGCTCCACGGGTCTATGGATTCAAGCCACTGAGTGAAACTCACCGACACCCAACAGATAGACACAGACATACGCTCAGTATGCGCATGAACAGATAATCAGATGTAGCTACAGGCGGACACATCCCTCAAGCATCATGTGGTATCCACCCTGAGAAAGGCACCGCCGGCCAGGAGGCCACCGGCGGGACGAGCAGGGCCTCAAGGGCCACCACAGTCCAGGCTCTGTGAGCCACAGCTCGATCACAGAAGTCCCCGTGTGCACCGGTTCAGCTCCTGGACAGAGACGCACAACAGCCACGCTCCCAGGGGGCTCACGTGCAGGTGCCTCGGACCCCCATCCAAGAGTCTGCGGAGGAGGGAGGGGCCGGGATGCACCCCGGGATGCCCACCTCTGGGTCCGTCCCACAGACGGGGCGATTCCTGACCGACATATGCAGACCAACCCCACAGGGACAGGGTCCTCTTCCACAAACCCTGGGTACCTGCCACGCGTGGCCAAGCACCTCCCCCGCCCAAACCTCAGGACATCGAAAGATGGAATCCCCACCACGCGGCCCCACTCTCGCGTTCCCAGGATCGAATCCCAGTCTCTCGCCCCCCCCTCCCCCCATCCTGAGGCTCCCACACGGCTTCGGGCCTGCACCTCCATAAGCATCCCACGGACCCGGTCTCCGTGTCCCCACCTTCCCGCCCAGACCCCCACCCTCCGCCACAAGGGCCGGGAGGCGGCTTCCAGTCTCGAGCCCTCCCTGCCATTCCCCACGACCGCAGCGACTGCAGCGGCCAACACAGCTTCCAGGCCGCACGGCCGCCGCTGAGCGTCACAGCACTGCCCTCCCCACGCAGAAATCCATCACCGGTGGTCTCCCACTGCCCAAAGTGCTCTCGACCTGCTCTCTGGGGCTTGTAAGGCTCTTCTCCCTCATCCTGGCCTCCTCGATTCTCTGGAGGCTGAGGATTCAGTGCAGACGTCTCAGTCCTCTTACCCACCAGCCGGAAAGCCCTCCGGTGCCTGATTCCTACCCGGCTTCCAGGTTGGGTTCAATCCCATCCCCCGGGAGGCAGCCCTCCCTTCCCCGACGCTGCCCACAGCTGCCCGTGATCTCAGGTTGCATCCCTGTGGCCTCCTGAGCGAGATCTGGAGTGTGCCGGGAGAAGGCTCAGGTCCCACACATCTGCACACCTGAAATTAAAAAATTCCCCTTTGCCACCTTGTAGGTGCTCAATAAAATCTTGTGCCTACTGTTTCTCACACTAGCCACTTCCCACGCTAAACAGGGAAGATAAACAGAGCCCTCCCACCCCCATCCCTCAAAGTAAACATCTGCTCTGGGAGGCCACTGGAGAAGCTCACACACTTCCACCCTTATGAGCTACCAGGTATGGCCTCAGCGGGCCTCTGTGGAGGGAGATGGGCAGTTCCAGGACGCAGCAGAATGAACAAATAACCCCTTGAGAGTAGCACCGTTGGCAACCCTTAGCTTTTGTTTGTTTCCGGCCTTGCACATAATTGCTACAAACAACAGAAACTGAGTAGTGCTAATACGTAACTATAAGACCACAGAACAGTTCAGGCCCAGAGTAGAAAATGAGTTTCCTTTCAAATGCCACCACAGATCCAAGGGTTATCTAAAACCCAGGATGGATGTGGGGAGACCAGTGCTGGCCAGGCTGGGATCTGGGATCGGCGGGATAGAGTACCCCAACTGATTACGAATTTGCCGAGAGCCAGGGAGAGCTGAAAGGGGCCCGTTCTGGTCTCAGGGGAGTTGTACCATTCACGTTTTAAAGAAAAGTACTTCCTGGCGAAGGATTTCACTCAGGCAGCTCCCCACTTACAGAGCTGTAATTATTCAACTCACAAGGATTTAACAGTTCGTAGAAAATCCGGAAGTCTAAGACAGTGCCGGAAATTTACTAGCCACTTAAACATTTGTTTATGAACAAACAATGGAAAGAACAAAAATCAAAGGACGAATGCAGCACCTAAGCCACCTGAGTGTCATGTAATGAACTCTGAACAGCAATGAAAGGTCTCTCCAGATAGGGGCTGCCCTCCAGATAGAGTGGTTTCATGATTGCTTGTGTCCAACCAGAGAGAACAGGTAACACGACACAGCTCTCCACTCCCAGGCACCTGACAGGAACCAAAAGTCAGGCACGAGAATGTGCACGGAGGCACTGTTGTACCAGCAGAAAGTAGGAAACTACGCAAATGCCTATCAATGGTAGAACAGACTAAAAAAACAAAGGCGACCTTTAACTACACGCAACACAGATAGGTCTTGCCTTGCCGACCACCTTCTGGTTCTTGATCGGAATGCGGGTTACACATATGGTCAGTTTGTGAAAACTTCCTCCCTTATGACTCGGGCGTCTTTCTGTATTTACGTGCTATGTAAAAAAATAAAATAAAGAGTTCAAAAAAATTAGGGAGTTTGAAGTGGTCTCAATCCCGGCAATCCCAAACTTGAAATAATAATAGCACGTGGGAAATCAGAGCCCCAGACTTGCCTGTTGATGCCGAAATTAAAACAATGCTCTTGTTTGTTTGTCTGAAATCAGGTTCACCAGCCCGAGCTACCAGGGGCCTTGTTAGAACAGGAGACGGAATCACGGCTCACAGCAGCACCCCAGATCCTTAAAAACAACAACAAAGGGTAGGCAGGCAGGCTTACGGAAGTGCCCTCCCTGGAAAATAAGCCAGCTCTCCCCCACAGAAAAGGACAACTGGAAACACAAACAGCTGAACCTCAGGGCCATCGGCTCTCTCCAAATCAATTTATTTTTCAGTACAAAAGCTAGCAAGTAACTAGCTTACCTACATTACCAAATCTTGCTGAGGACCACCGACCACCCTCACACAGACAGCATGCTTCTGGGCTTGTATTTCAGGAGCAAAAAGCCCGTTAGGAAGCTAAGTTGGGTCTTATTTGGTTGAAGGCACTGATTAAAACAAAACAAAACAAAACTTTCTAACTAACTTCTTCCTTTCCCCGATACTGTTGGTACGTCCCTTTTCAAGTGAAACTCATTGAATTTCAACTAAACTTACTTCCTAAAGATACTACTCTCCCTTGAAGACTATTATCTGAGAATAAGGTAATGGTAGCTTTGGTGAGGCTGTGTCCTAAGCTGGAAATCAATATGGTTCTATTTGCGAAAGCCTGCTGAATGTTGACATTTCTAAGACCAAACATAAATCGCTTGTGAACATGGCCGGTAATTATTTGGAATTCTTCTCCCAGAACCATGAAAAGTGTTTCCCACCCTTAAAAAATGAAAAATAAAAAGCAGCTTCTAACCACGATGCTAATGACAACCAGACGGCATGAGCAGTTTTAAAGAGGAGACAGTTGCTTGTGTAGAAACACTGTACAAATACTCCAACACTGCAGCCCAAAAAAAGACAATCCCCATCAAACAGCGGGAGAAGTGTGAAATTTGCAAATGAGCCCCTGGTTAAACAAAAACACCAATCTGTTCCCAGACAGCTTAGGGTGGCCACCTGTTCCGGGCTGGTGGCAAATTCTGATTACCAGTGGAAGAAACAATATCTAAGCAATGACAGCCCCCTCTTGGGCCCTGGTCCCCACCCTCGAGCCTATATTTAGTCTGCTCTTCATGGAAAATGTTCCGACCTCGCACACAGACAAGCTCTTGGGCTGGTTATTCAAAGGGTCCATTAACAACCTCTTCTGGCTGGGGGGGGGGGGGGGGGTATTTGCTCTCCCTCCCACACAAGCCCCAGAGGCAACCAAAACACCCCCTTCTGGCCTTGATCAGCTGTGAGCAGGAGCCCAGGGAGGTGGAGGGACTGGGCCCAAACTGCCCTGTCTCTGGATGGGTCATCGCTGTATCTTGGGTAAGTCACTCCACACACAGCCCTGCAAGCAGGCTTCCCGCACTGTTAGAAGAACCAAAAATCCCCGTCAGCCCCTCAGGGGCACGGAGCTCCCAGAAGAAGGGGGTCCAGCGCCACTGCACATGCAGAGCCTTGCCCCCATACCCTGCACAAAAATAACAGATGCTGCAGAGATTGGAGATTAATATCCGCACAGTGCATTTTGCGTCTCAGAGAAAGGTACTTAACAAAGGGAAGGAATTATGCAGCTAAGCACCAGATCAGAACCCCCGAACCCTGGATTTTAAAAATAACTAAGCCTGATCCGCTTTGCCAAACTCAATCACTTAAAGCAAAGGATTCAAAGGATCTGCGGTGTCGGGAGAAGGGGGCTGGGGGACGCGGGTTTGTTTGAATGTTGAGAAACACGAGACAAGATCAAATCAGTAGTTAAAACAAGACAGAGCGAGACTCGCAAACTATAAACACCTGCGGGGGACACAGGAAAAAAGGATGCAAACTAAGGGATTTTAGTCTTAAGAAAATAAAGAGCCTGCTTTGGGACAAAAAAACACAGTGGTCGTAACAGGGCCACACGTTCTGTTGCAAAGGTTCCTGCAGCCGCTGTGGCTGCTTCTTGCTTCTGAGTCACTTCCTTCAGGCTCCCTGACAGCCCGCCCCCCCCCCCCAAGCTGCTAATAACACACAGCTCTCCTCTTTCCCTGAAATGTTCTTGTAGCTCCAAACCAGCGATACCAAGACGCATCATCTGCCAAATTATCAGAACAAGGGAATAATGAGGAACCCCTCTAAATACATCACACACCGGAGGGCACGCACGCTAAATATCAACCATCTCCGAGAAGACAGGAAGGAAGGTCCACAGAACAGCAGACTAGGACTTAAAGGACATGGGACATCAGTGGTCCTAACTCCCTGCAGGATCCCCTTGATGATGTCCATCCCACCCATCCAACCACTCCCTTCACAGGGCACTCACTCCTCATCGAGGAGGTAGTGTGGACATCGATGTCAATTCATTCGGAACCGGCTTTAAATCCCTCCTCCACTAGGTTTAAGTTCTGTGGCCCTAAGCAACTCCCTGGCAGCTGGCCCTCCCCTCACCTGTAACCTGCACAAGACGAGCCTTGGAGAGCAGGGCCCAAAGAACATGCCCCTTCTGCTGGAGCTTTTCCATCCACAGTGACGCTTCTCAAAGTGCGGTCCCTGCACCAGCAGCACGGGCAGCCTCTGGAAATTCGTTCGAAAAACACATTCTTGGGCCCCACTCCAGACGTAGAGAATTAGAAACTCAGGGGCTGGGGGCCAGCAATCTGCTTTCCCAAGCCCTCCATGTAATTCACACGTTCGGCTTGGAGAACCAGGCGGCTCTCCGCGTTATAATGAAGACGCTATGTTATAAGTCAGCTGCCTACGTCTGACCTTCGCTCACACCCAACGTAAAGAAACACCAACGTTTTCTGGAGAGCCTGGCTGAAAAAGTGTTAGGATTCAGCAAGCAGATCCTTCCCTTTCCCTCCGCACTCTAAGGAAAGCTCACTTCCGCCCCAGACACCACATGTAGCTGGACTCATTTCCACCCAAGCCAAACCCCGTCGGATCCAAAAGGTGCCCGGCCCTAACGTCTGTACTCCTGCAGCAGGTTTCAAAACACCTTCCACTTCTGCCAGAGGATAAGTGCCATTCATACAACCAATGACGGGCAAAAAGACCCAAACTCCAGAGAAAATGTTAGCCCCTCTGGCAAGCAACCCCCGGGCATCCTGAATCACTGAGGAGACTTTAAAAAAAAAAAAAAAAAATGAACAGGACCTTATTTCTGCCCTCGAAACGCTCCCAGTCCTTCGGGCTGGAGCTGAGCCAAAGGAAGCCGGGGACACGAAGCAGGGGGCCTGAGTTCTGCCTGGGAGAGGTCGGGGAGACACTGCCCTGAGCCAGGTTGGGAGGGATGCCTGGATTGGGGAGGACTTAGATGCTGGAAAGGTATGAAATTTAACCTGGAAGCCAGAACCGCCAGCCTGTGGAGGGAGAACTATTTTTAAGGAAGAAACCGCAACATTTGTATCAATAACTAAAAGGCCCCATACCTGCACCCTTTGATTAAACTTGAAACATTTTGAATACAGTCCATACTGGCAGAGAAAAATTACACTCATCCAAGGCAGGAAGAAGGTATTCGTTCCGCAGTCACGTAAGTATGCAACAACCAGATTAAATAATCTTCTGCATGGAAAGCAACTCTTACAAATTCTGCCGAGGTAAGCAAGGCTGCAGAGAACGTAATACTTGCAGCCACGTGCAGCATCTCAAACCCTTCTCATCTTGGGCGAAGGGAACACGGACGTGGGACGGTTTGCACATACAACCCGCAGAAACCATCAAGAACCAGGACCTCTATCTCCAACTCACAAGGCGCTACGGAGCCAGCGGAGGTCACACCAACCCAGGTCAACTCTCTGGGGCAAGTTTCCGACCCTTTCGGGACCTCAGGGGTGGCATCATGGGATCACCAACAGCATGACGGGAGATGATATGGGGGAAGCACGTCGCACTCTGCTGTGCACAGATGCTTGGCAATGCCACTGGGCCATGGGATTAAGTGGTCCCTCGCCCCAACTTCTCAGGTCCCCCCCCCTTGCTGGGGCTCGGGCCTTGAAGCCTTCTGTCAAAGCGCCCTCACCGGAGCAGAGCTCTGCGGGTAAGGACCGGGCCACTGTGCCTCTCCGAAGCCTTCAAGAGGAAGCCACACAAACCAGCGGCAGGGCCAGTGGGGAGACTGGTTCCCCCTAATCTGCCACCTGGTAAGGGTGGTGGGGGGCCCAAGCGCTGGCCCAGCTCAATGAGCCTGTGTGTTGTCATTCCCCACCACAGCTCGGCCGCTGGCAGGCTGAATCACAACGTGCGATGCTGAAAGACGCATTATCCCTAAGAGAAGGACAAGTTTTATTTAACAAGGAAGGCAGCTGGCCCATTTACCTCGGCCCTGTCAACCCAACACACTTTCTAAAGGAGAACCCGAGGCGGGAACCCAACAGGTTGTCCACCCTGGAAGGAGCAGTTCCGGACTCATTTCCGGGTGTGGAGAATACCCAGGCTACAAGCCGCGTTTCAGAGCACGCCACACCCCTGTGGGGAACCCCGCAGATCTGATCCGGTAAATGTGAAAAACAGCCATGCTTCCCTAAAAGCCAGAGATCTGGGAGAAAAAATAAATCTGAGTCTGAAGTGAAAATTGGAAAAAAATACTTTTTTTTCTGGACAAGGTAATATTTTAAAACAAAAACAGAATCACATTTCCCATGCCCACAAACAGGGTCACAGACACATTCTTATTGGGGAATCTTGGTGAGCTCTTTCAAATGAGATCGTGCAATTCAGCCCATCACTGAGACACTTTTCCAATCCAGACCCACTTACGATCACTTTGAAATGAGCTTTGAATGGACGTTAGCTACACATCATTCCCTTTGACAAGGCCAGTCCTCACGCCAACAGCAAAAATTCCTGAAAACGCCAAAAAGAAAAGAAAAAAAAGCAGGAAATTTTTAAATAAATGATGGCACAGCCAAGTGCTGGATTATCACTCCGAGAAACTATCTCTCCAAAGTTTCTTGTAACAGTGGAAAGTGCTCCCAATACGTTCACCAGGAAGCTCTGACATTATGAATCCAATGTTGTGTACGTACACACAGGGGTTGGGGTGGGGGTAGGCCTAGCTGGATGGTCTCTGAGATGCAGACTGTTTTCCGTTTGGCGGCACAAACGATTTTTAAACTATCTGCTATGATGTACACATACTTTCCTGATGGGAAGTGGCTCTATTTTAAAATTCAGAAAGACATGTACTTTGCCACTATATCACCCTAACCCACAAGGCTCTCAGGCAGGGCAGATCCGTGTATGCTCTGAGTTAACTCCGCCGCTCCCGGCACCTGCTCCCTTACAGCACGGGGCTCCTGCAAACAGCTGTTGTCTCTGGGCCCCGTGGCAGTGCTCTTGGTTTCAGTAAGAGCGAGTAACCCAAGCCCTGCATAACTACACAAAAGTGTTTCTGCACAGTGTTCTTTGCATAGCAAAAAATGTCGCCATGCCAGAATTGAGCAATCCCCTCCACTTCCAAAACACTAAGAGCACAGACATAAATCACAACCGTACCTTAAAACTGGCACAGAGCAGGAGACCGTGTCATTATCACAAACGGACTGGCCTTCCGTGAGAAGGGGCAGTGGAAGGTGCTTTGAGAGGCTATAGACCAAGGCTCTCCATTCAAATGATCCTTTGGTTCAGACCAGACTGAATGACCTCAGTCAAATTATCCCTCCTTGAACGGCCATCCTTTACCACACGAAGATAATGAAGCTGCCCCACATTCTCACGGGGTTGCTGCAGGCCGCACAATGAGATTACAAATGCAAGAGTATTTCTGCTAAAGTTCTATACAAATGAAAGGTGGTATCATTGCTGATAACAAGGCAAAGAACAGAAGAGCATTTGAATGGTTCCTAAGCTCCGTTCACAGCCAAATGCAAAACAGACATTCCTTTTTCTAACAGAAAAATAACAGCAACATCAAAGCCCCAACTAGGATTCGTTCACTGATTCTGAACCTTGTTAGAAATGACAAAGATTCCAGCCAAGAAGGGGCTTAACTTGTCACCTGGTAATGGTACCAAAGCAAGCTACCAAAACCCACCATCTAGGAACCACGTGATTTTTTTTTTTTTTAAGAGAGAAAGAAGCGAAAAGAAAAATGTAACCACATCCTCTTGCTAGAAAGTCAGGATGCTTTGCTGGGAGTGCTGGAGACCCCAGAGCTTGGCTTCAAGAATGAGAAATGAAAACGAGGCGTCATGAATCACTCAGCTAGAGGTCTCTGCACAGCCACTAGGTGCTCTCGGTCAGGTGCATTCAATCCTTGTCTCGAGCTTTCATCATGTTTCATCAGACTTCTGTGGATGCAGCCAGAGAGCTGCAGAGAAACCGGGGAAACAGGCCCAGTGAGTGCCTCTCTCACTTTGACCACCACAGAGCCAGGGCTCCGGCTCTAGAGGAACCTTCATGCAGTATCACCCAGGCCATCGGCAGGTGCATGCGGGTCCCACGGCCACCCACAAATCCTGTCGGAGGCACATCGGAGAGTCTACCTCTCGAGGAACCTGGAAACATCTTAACTTACATCGCCAACAAGGCAGCCGTGTGGTCTGACAGCCAGGTCCCACACAAGGCTGGAGCACTGCTCAGATCCTCCCAGTGAATTGCGGAGTCCCCTACGGACATAGCTGGCCAATCAGCAGCCCGGCCGGGGCACTGTTCAAGTCCGTGGGGCTGCCAAATGCCGAGAAGGTCAGCACCACATCCACCCTCCCCATCTAACTGGCCAAGCGTCAAAGCAAGACACTCTGGGGCCAGTTGCACAGAATGCACGATGCCAAAGCAAAGCCTTCCTGTGGTCAATGCCCTCACAGATAGAGGGGAGCTGGGTGACTGCCTGCAGCCAGGCTTTTGGACAATCTCCTGCCAGGCCTTGGAACATTCTCAGTGTTCCTCAACAGCGGCCCCAGTGGCCTTTGGTTACGACAGTCGGTACCGCTGCCCACCCTGCAGGCCTTGTACCATCTCTGGCCAACGGAGGGGGAAAACATGCTGACTGAGCGTGGCTGGGGTAGAACTCCACACTGACTGCCCACCTCGACCCCCAGGTGGATCTCGGCCGGACCAAAACGGACAGGGCAAGGAGACAATCCTGAAGCCTAGTATCGGAGAAATAAAAGCCATCCCTAATCCCGAGAGAACACAGGCCCAGGAGAGGCAGAGCTCCGCACCTCTCCTGTAGCCACCCTCGACCAGCGGGAAGAGTAAAAGGGCCTTCCGGACATGTGAAAGTGAAACCCAGAGACTGAGGGACCCCCCCCCCCCCGTGCTTCTGGGAGGGCTCCTCTTCTAATACGACCCAAGACTTTTGGGAGAAAACACTCTATGGAGACCAGCCTTTGCACAGAGGCAGGTGGACACGCTCCTGGATGTGACACAGCCTGCCACCCGGGCTGGCTGTCTGCAAGGGCTCCATTTGGCGGCCTGCACAGGGCCCCTGAGTGGGGCAAAGACAGGAAGGGGGCGGCCTGGCCCCAACTAAACACGCGGGCCAGAACCCCCAGCCCAGCAGCACTTCTCAAAACGTCTCCAGCGTCTAGCAAAGACGCTCGGCCCTGGCCTGGTAACCTGCCACGGGTCCGGTAGCACCAACCGCTCCGGCTGCCTTCCCCCACCCCCCGCCCCGGCATAGGTCGGATCACTAGGGCGGCCCAGGACGCGGCAGCACCGAGCCACTTTCACACAGGAGAGACTCCGCTGCCCATTATCAAATGAACGCCGCCGGTCCAGCCTCCCCGGCCGAGCTGGCGGCGCCCTCGGCCTCCCCCCCCGGCCGTCGCCCGGCCTTGCAGGACAGGAAGCAGGGGCAGCCGCGTGCCACGGCCCGGCGCGTGTGTACACACGCACGCACACACGCGCGCGCGCGCACCCCGCCGCGCCGGGGGCGCCCGCTCCCCCGCGCTTTCCAGAAGCCCCGCGGCGGCCCGGCCCTCACCTTCGATGGCGATGACGTGCTCCCGGATCTGGTTCTGCAGCACCGGCTCCTCCACGCGCTCCAGCAGCTCGTAGATGGAGTAGATGTTGGGGTGGACCGACTCGAAGCGCTGGATCTCGGCCCGGATGGCAGCCGAGTTGGCCAGCTGCTGCTGGTAGTTCAT
>NW_024412433.1:5178508-5199325 GCF_014898765.1 Herpailurus yagouaroundi
AGGGGGCGCGCGGCCGGGGCCGGGGGCGGGCGGGGGGCGCGGGGCGGTCCCACGGGGCTCACGGCCCTCCCCGCGGGCCCCTGCGCTGCCCCGGTACCCTCGGGACCGGAAGGCGGGGCGCGAATCCCCCCCCCCGCCTCCGCACCCCCGCGTTTTCCTTTCCCAGCGGCTGGCTCCGGAAGGCGCTGCGACCCACCGGTGTCCCACGGCCGGGCCGGGTTGGCTTGCCCCCCACCCGCATTTTTTAACTTTTTGCCTCTTCAGAAAGTGACCTGAGTGCTTCCCCTTAATGAGGGAAATTTCTTCGCGAAGGCGAGAAACCGCCTTACCCGGGGGGGGGCGTGGAGTTCACACTCCACGGGTGAACTGAAGTTTAAACGTGGGTACGAGGGGGGATGATGTACCACGGAGGCTTCCTAGGCATCCTTTCCCCTTAGACAAAAGGGCTGAGAGGTATGGATTCTACGGCTCGCACGCCGCCGGCTCCGAGTGGGTCCCCAGTCCCTTGCCTGTGAACCCCCACCGCAACCCCCGCGTAAGCCCAGCCCCGGGACCCCGCGGAGCCGGACCGCACTGCAGCAGCGGCCTCGGCGCGCAGAGGGCTCTCCCCGCAAACAAATGGGGTCGTTGCAGACGTGCGGAACACCAGGGCCAATCGGCGGCCCCACGGGGCCCGGTTTGTGCGCCCTAGGCAAGTCCCTGCCCCCCACCCACCCCAGTGGTCCTTTGGAAACCGAACAACGCCGCCCAGCCATCCCTGAGCAAAGCCGGCTGAGCCTTCCCCAGGTTCGCCTGCACCCTGCATATTGCACCCTGATATCCAGCCTCGCTGGGCTCACAAGCCCCCCCCCCCCCCCGCCCCCCAGACAAATGTGCCCATCATCTTCGGCATTCTGAGCCTTTGCTCCTGCCCTCCTCCCGGTCCCCAAGTCCCGTCAGGGTTCCTGACATACTTAGAGTTCACTGCTCCATCTGTGATATGCCTCTGGCTTTACACTTATTGTAAGTAACTAATAACCGGGATGCCGGCATGCGGCCTCATTTTACTTAACCTATCAGCAGGCGTTGGTCACTCCCTCTCCTGGAAACCCCTTCTTCTCCTGGCTGCTGAGATAACGTGCTCATCAGGCTTTCCTACTACTTCCCTGGCTTCTCAGCCCCTTTTGTGATTCCTGCTTGCTTCCCTAACCTCTGAAATATGGAGGGAGGTGGGGCTTGTCCCTGGGCCTCTTCTCTTTTCTGTACGCAGTGATCTCTGTCATTTGGCTTTGAATATCACACACAGTACAGGTTCATGAGCCTCAGATTCATCTCTCCAGCCCAGACCTCACCCCTGAATAACAAATGCGTATCCAACTGCCTCTACGTCACTGGGACGCCCACTGGCAGTTTAAATCCAACATCTCAGGCTGAACTCTTGCTATTCCCTTCCCCCTGCTCCTCCTGAAATCGTCCCCATCCCACTTATGGGCAACTTCTCTCTTCTGTTTGCTCAGGGTAACAACTCGGTGCCATCCTGGATGCCTCTCCTCTCATGGCCCAGATGGTGTCAGCTATACTCCAAAAGATCCAGAATCCCACTGCTCCTCACCACACCCTGTCACCACTGCTGTGTCCTCATCATCCCGCCTCTGGGTTATCGCTAGGTGATTGATCTAACCATCCATCTCCCTGCTTCTTACCTTGTGCCCTTACAGTCTATTCTCAATAACAGTCTATTCTCTGATGAACCTTTTAAAACCTAAGTTAGGTCATGTGACACCCCTGCTCAAAACCCCCCCATGACTCCCATCCCACTCAGAGTGAAATCTAGCTCTCACTCCTGCCTCCGAAGCCGTATAGGCACCAGTGCCTGTCAAAAGCTATGCAGGGTCTGAGCATTTCCCCTACTGGTAAGCTAACAAGTTAGCATGCTGCAATGTCATGGATGCCTGCAGAAGACAAGAGACTCCTGGGTCAGAAACAAAGGACTTTATCATTCCCAGCAATAGCAGCAGCTAGATTATCAGCACTTTCATGAGCCATTTCACCGAGCCCCCTTCCCACAGGGCCACGAGGTCCAGAGGCACACTGAGTGGGTTGCCCTAGAGGCAACTCTGAGCTTAGAGAACCTTTTTTTTTTTTTTTTTTTCAACGTTTATTTATTTTTGGGACAGAGAGAGACAGAGCATGAACGGGGGAGGGGCAGAGAGAGAGGGAAACACAGAATCGGAAACAGGCTCCAGGCTCTGAGCCATCAGCCCAGAGCCCGACGCGGGGCTCGAACCCACGGACTGTGAGATCGTGACCTGGCTGAAGTCGGACGCTTAACCGACTGCGCCACCCAGGCACCCCTTAGAGAACCTTTTATATGGAAAGTAAGCGTGTCCGCCCTTAACTGTGAACAGGAAACACTAACTCCATCTGCCAAAGCTGTTTGCCCTGCAAAGGATCTTGAAGAGGTGTTTCAGAGCAAAGACAGTCTGTGTCTCTGCCCGCAGATGGCAGAAGGATGAGAGACCAATGAGGGATGGTCTGTCCTCTTTAGCCACACTGTGGACCTCCTTGCTTTCCTTAAGTACACCAGGCACATCCCCTGGTTGCACTCGGTGTTTCCTCTGTCGGGAATATGCTTCCTCAGCAACCATGTGGTTCCTCCACTTACTTCACGTATTTGTTCCAAATCCACCTTCTCAGGAAGGCTTGGCCAGACACCCTGTCTAAAATGGCGTCCCTCTTCACCAATACTTCATGTCTCACTTCCTCACTGCGGCAAGAAGAAGATGCCCACATCCTAATCCCTGAAACCTGTAAATATGTTACCTTTCATGGCAAAGGGCTTTGCAGATGTGATCAACTTAAGGATGCTCAGATGGGGACATTTTCCTGGACCATGTGTGTGGGTCCAGTGTAATCACAAGGGTCCCTGAGCAAGCAAGAGGGTCAGTGTCAGAGAAGGAGATGGGAGTACAGATGTGGGGGTCAGAGAGAAAGAGAGAGAGAGAGGTTGGAAGATGCTACATAGTGCTGGCTTTGAGATGGACGAAGGAGCCATGAGCCAAGGAACGTACGCAGCTTCTAGAAGCCGGAAAGCCAGCACAACGGATCTTTTTCTAGAGGATCCAGAAGGAACACAGCCTTATTGACACACTTGTGGCGTGTAGCTTCCAGAACTATAAGGTAGTAAATTGGTATTTACACCATTAAGTTTGTGGTCATTTGTTTCAGCAGCAGATAGGAAACTAATATACTTGTTCTATTTTTTTCTTAGCACTTCCCTGTCTGAGACAATACGTACTTTACTTAATTATCTTAGGTAGAGTCTGTGTCCGCCTCTAAAATATAAGCTCCACAAAGGCCAGGATTTTTGTGTTTTGTTTCCTATTTGATCCTCAGCACCTGTAAGAAGTGCCCTACATAGTAGGTGCCCAGTAAATGCTTGTCAAACGAATGGCTTCCCCATTAAATTGTAACTTCCATGAAGACAGGACCATCTCTCATTTGCACAGTTGCTTGGTCATTGCAGGAGCAATAAATAGTCAATAAATTAATGAAAGAGCAAACACCTCTCAAAAAGTAAGACTCTCCTCTTGCCACGCACGTAGCAGGTATTCAACAAATGTTAGCCAAATTGAAATGAAAGTTCGTTTCCCCAACAACACGAGACCCAGTGGCATTCACCAGAAGGTTACTTTAGATTCATCGTATGCAAATACAGCCAAGAATTCTGGCCACTTTTGATATGATAGTCCTTCCAAGGACTTCTATTTATGAGTGAAAACCTCACTATGAGACCAAGCTGGCCCTCACCGTAATGAATTTCTCCTGTGACCAGAAGAATCCAGGAAAACGCCAATAACCATCCCATTCATTCATTCATTCATTCATTCTCTCATTTCCTCATTCAACCAATCTTTGTTCATTTACCTACTAATCCTGGGCAGGGTGCCACGTTCTAGGAACACAAAGATAAAAAAGATGATACCTGCCTTTCATGAGCTCACATTCCAGGAGACTATCCGTAGAAGAGGCACTGCTTTCAGGGTTCAGCATGTGAATCCAAGTCCCAGATCATGACCAGAGAGTAAGTGAGGACAGCTGTGGATGAAGGCATCCATGAAGACCCTCCACACACACACACACACACATGAACACTGAGTTCACACACAAACACATCCCGTGGCTGAGTTAGAGTTGGGTGAATAATTCTGGTAATGTCTAATGAAAAGTGGGAATTCAGGGCAATTCTGCGGGTGACCGGCCATAGACCTACACGTTCTCTCACAGCACAGCAGTGCAGATTGGGTGGTCCGTAGGAATAATTTTACAGCCATAACCTTAAACATCAAAATGCTCCCCATCCCCCAACCCACAGAGCTGCCCTTATACCCAGCTATTCCACCTAAATCGTCTCTAAGAAGTGTTTTAGAAAATTCATGATGTATTCTGCGTCTTTGGATTTTTTGTGTGCTTGACCCATTTGCCCAAGCTTGATTTGATTTCGTCGGATTATTCTGTACATATGGTTGAAGGGCTGCGGGATTTTGATTTGGCATGTGTGTGGGCTGTAATATGACCGAGGTCAACTCACCTCATGGGGTCATCTGCAGAGGGCAGTGGGGAGCTTTGGAGAATCAGTGTCCCATAAAGGCTTTGGGCTCCTGGGGAAGGTGGGGAAGAGTCGTATAGAGGTAGGAGAGAAGAGCAGGGACCAGGAGGAGGGGGGATTCAGAAAGTGCCCACATTACACTTCCTCATCTTGCATTTCCCCCAGGACAGATTTTTGCCTCTGGGGAAATGACTCTGGGATGGAGATCGGAACACACCCATGGTGTTTGTAGTTTGGGCACTCGGCTGATCTTGGCTGCGCTGTGCAGGGCCATTCGCTTCTACCCCACGTAGCTCTCATTCTCCCCCTGACACCATGGGCTAGACCAGGCAGGTACATCTGTTAGTAACAGCGGAAGTTCAAGAGAACAAGCCCCAACGGGCAAGCGTATTTCAAACATCCGTAAGCAAGTCACAAAGCTGAGCCCAGAGTAAGGGGAAGGAAGCATGGCCCACTCCCAGTGGGATGGCCCTGCGAAGTGACTGGGCAGGTGTGGGTGAATAATCCCGCTACTGGGAGGCAGCACAGAGTCGGCTCCTAGCCTGGTCTCTCGTGCCATCCTTGGCCATGCAACCCCGTGATTCTGTTGACATTGTGTTCATCGGTCAGTCATTTGGCCCAGGGAGGAAAGCAGTGACGTGTCACAGGTGGTCATGAGCATGAAATGATTTGTGTGTCCGGTGCTTTGCAAGGGAGTAAGCGTTTCCGTGAGCCTCAGTTTTCCTAGCTGTAAAAGATGGATAATAACAATACCTAAAACACAGCTTTCGGGGCCCCTGGGTGGCTCAGACAGTTAGACATCCGACTTCAGCTCAGGTCACGATCTCACGGTTTGTGGGTTCGAGCCCCACGTCGGGCTCTGTGCTGTCAGCACGGAGCCTGCTTCGGATCCTCTGTCTCCCTCCCTCACTGCCCCTCCCGGCCCTCAACACGTAAAACATTGGAAAAAATTTAAACACAGCTTTCCCAAGTTCACATAGCTATTATAGGTGACTGAGTCCGGACCTGTTTGACTCCACTTCCCTAAGGGAATCATGGAGGGACGTCGTGCCCCTTTTCTCTATGCGTGACCTCCCAACCGTCGAATGCAGCAAGGACAGTGACGCAGGATGTCTGAGAGGGGCTCATGTACAGCGGGGCCACTTCTGCTCGTCTTTTCCTCCTCTTCCCCGCGCTTCCAGCCCCTTCCGCTTGCCCTTGGCCACCACGCTGTGAAGAATCTGAGCCGCATGAAGATGCCACATGTGGATAAGACATCGTTCAGATGATTCCAGCTCTGCTGCTGAGGCCCCAGCTGCGAGAGGGGGAGAAACCTGTCGTCCCCTCTGTGCCTTGTCTGAATCCCTGACTCACAGAAACTCGGAGACATAATAAATGATTCTTTCCTTTTCAAGCCGCTACATTTTGGAGTAGTTTGTGCCATAGTGATAGATGCCGATAGACAATCCTTGAACCCTGTGAAAATGTCTGAGCATGGTGGCGCGTATGGGAGAGGACGTGTGTAAGACGTTTTCGTTCTTGAGTCATCATTCATTGAGCCTTTACCCCGAACCAGGGGCGCCTTGAGAGAGAGCCCACTTTCCCCACCAGTTCTGCTCCTCAGCTCCAGGCGGCCCTTATCTGAGGGCCATGCCTCATCCTCATCCAGAGCAGTATTCTCTGTTGTCTATTGCTACCCAAACTTAATGGCTTCAACCACACAAGTGTGCTATTCTCTCCTTCTAGAAGACTTCCCTGGGTCTCCCCAGACTGCAATCAAGGTGTCAATGGCCACGTTCATTTCCACAGGCTCTGGGTAGGATCTGTTTCCTTCTTGCCTCCCAACCTCTTCAGGCTGTCCTCGCTCCCTGGCTTGTGGCCCCTTCCTCCGTCAATGTCACAGCCAGCGAAGATGAGTGGTTTTCCTCACATCACATCACCCTGACCCTCTCCTTTGTTGCTGGCTCTTGCTTTTTGGAACACCTCTGATTACACTGACCCCACATGGATAATCCAGGATAATTTCCCCCTCTCAAGGTCATCTTATTTGGAACCTTAGTTCCACCTGCAATCTTTGTTCCTCTCTGACATGTATGGTAACATCTCCAAGGGTTCTGGGCATTAGGACACGGACATCTTTGGGGAGGGGTTACATTATTCTGTCGGTATCACAGTAATAAACTCTGCCATTGTCCAATAGGCAATATCTAATACTGTTGTTGACTATTTGGTGTTGTCACAGGTAATAGTTGCATTGAAACCCATGAGTAACCAGAAGAGTTTTCAGAGGAAATGCTAGGTTGCCGCAATCAGCCTTGGACCCACTCACAACACTCAATTGCCAGGTAGCTATTTGGGATTCATGAGATCTGTGTAACCTGGTAAGTCACCTGCCACCAACATGTTCAGGACCCCACACAGGACCCCGTGGCCCCCAACCCAAGGTGAAGGAAAACAGAAATACAGACGAACACGGCTTTTAAAGGCTCATGCCTTTCTGTCTTTTATGCTGGCATATTTAGGTCAGTGAGTGGTTATTTGTAGGGTTAGAAGAATATCTTCCTCTTATGAAAAGTAAACAAAATGAGCAGTAGTACTATTTTGCGTAAGGTCCTTTTAAAAAGATTTCGCATGTAATAGATAGCCTTAAAATGAATTTAATGAACGATGTATGGCTTTTATCTACATTTCCAAAATCCCACCAGCAAGGCAAATGGTTCCTACTTGAAATCCAAGTTTTATCCCTCCACGTGTCACGAAAATGAGGGTGTGGTTGTTAAGGGCTCTTAGAAAGTTTTAGGGATAACAGACACAGGGCAAGGGTAAATCAGAGTTCAAAGGGATAGGGCAAATTAAAACTGAATGCTGGATGTCACTTTTCTCAGAAGTTCCTTGGTCACGGCCATTGGGATCCCTCACCTTTGATCTTTCCACTCAGGCCCCTCCCTTCTCTTGGGGCCATGCTCCTCTCCTCGCCCGTCTTGAATTGCCAGGAAGGAATTTGCCCCAAACCACGATACTGTGTGGTACTCACTTTGCCTCTTTGGATAAAGACCAAGGGGGCCAAAAAAAAGGTCCATCGCCATATTCCTCTGAATTAAGGAGTAATTGTCACTCAGAGATGATTTCTATGGGTCATGATTCTTCAATAGGTTGAAAGATTAATTCTATCAGTGAAGAATAGGATATAATAGGGCAGAAAGGGGTAGAATAGAATAGAATAGAATAGAATAGAATAGAATAGAATAGAATAGAATAGAATAGAAAGAATAGAATAGAATAGGGTGGAATGGAATGGAATGGAATGGAATGGAATGGAATGGAATGGAATGGAACAGAATAGAGCACAACACAACAGAATATCAGTGCATCAGAGGCGGTAGGGGTGAGTACTATTTATAGAGGGAACGATTACTCCGTGAACTTCTGTGACTCAGTAACGCAGAGAGTAAGAACTGTCTCTCAGAGGACAAGCATGTAAGCACAATGCCCACCCTGCCTTCCACCTGGATGTCTTTGCTCAGCATAACTCTTCCGGAGTCCCCATGTTGTATCAGCTTCTATGGCTGTTGTAACAAATAACCACAAATTCCGCGGTATAGAGCAACACGCCTTTAATGTCTTACCTTTCTGAAATAGGAGTCACTGGGTTGACATCAAAGTGTTTGGAGGCTCCAGGGGAGAATCTCTTTCCTTGCCTTTTCTTTCTTTCTTTCTTCTTTTTGTTCCGAGAATTTTTTGTACAATTTTTTTAATGTTTTATTTATTTTTGAGAGGGAGAGAGACAGAGGGTAAGTGGGGGAGGGGCAGAGAGAGAGGGAGACACAGAATCCAAAGCGGACTCCAGGCTCTGAGCTGTCGGCACAGAGCCCAGCGTGGGGCTCGAACCCACGAACCGCAAGATCATGACCTGAGCCAAAGATGGAAGTTTAGAGACTGAGCCACCCAGGTGCCCCTGTTTCCTTGCCTTTTCCAGCTGCAAAAGGCTTCCTGTGTTCCCTGGCTCATGGCCCCTTCCTCCCTCTTCACTTCTTTTTTAAGTTTATTTATTTATTTTGAGAGGGAGAGAGAGCATGATCAGGGGAGGGGCAGAAAGAACCCAAAGCAGGCCCCTCACTGTCATCACAGAGCTCGACTTGGGACTTGAACTCAAGAACCGCGAGATCATGACCTCAGCCAAGCTAGAGAATCGGCCGGCTGCTCAACGGCTGAGCCACTGACTCCGCCTGCCCGGCCTTCCTCCCTCTTCAAAGCCAGCCGTGTGTCCAATCTTCTCACCTCCCTCTCACTCTCCTGCCTCCCGCTTAGAAGGCGTGTGTGGTTACATGGGGCCCACCGGGGTGATCCAGGATAATCGCCCCAGTTCAGGAGCCTTAATTTAACCACACCTGCAACATCCCTTCTGTCACGCAAGATAGACTTTTCACAGGTTCCCGGTATGGGGTGTGGACATCTTTGGGGCCTTTATTCCTCTTACCTCTGATGCTGTAAATGCAGTAGAAACAAATGTGATATAAACAGTCATGTCATGGGGCACCTGGGTGGCTCAGTCGGCTAAGCATCCAACTTCAGCTCAGGTCGTGACCTCCCGGTTCGTGGGTTCGAGCCCTGCGCTGGGCTCTGTGCCGACAGCTCGGAGCCTGGAGCCGCTTGGGATTCTGTGTCTCCCTCTCTCTCTGCCCTTCCCCCACTCATGCTCCGTCTCTCTCAGTCTCAGAAATAAATAAACATAAATTTTAAAAATGTTTTTAGTGTTTATTTTTAAGAGAAACAGAGAGAGACGGAGCATGAGTGGGGGAGGGGCAGGGAGAGAGGGAGACACAGAATCCGAAGCAGGTTCCAGGCTCTGAGCTGTCAGCACAGAGCCCGACACGAGGCTCCGACTCACAGACTGTGAGATCGTGACCTGAGCTGAAGTCGGACGCTCAACCGACTGAGCCACCCAGGCGCCCTATAACCGACTGAGCCACCCAGGCGCCCCTAAAAACATTTTTAAACAGTCATGTTCTATATATATATATATATGCAGGATCTGCCTTTCCGTGACTTCCGCGACTGGCTTCTTCCAGTGAGCGTGATGGCCTCCAGAACTTGCTTCCTTTTGAAAGCTACGTAACCTTCCGTTATATGTATATAAATGATACGTAATGTTCATATCGCATTTGTTTACCTACTCATCCATCAACGGACACTTGGGTTGTTTCCATCTTTTGACTATTGCGAACGAGGACTCTACGAACACGGGTGTGTAAATACTTCCTGGAGACCCTGCCTTCATTGCCTTTGGGGGTGTTTATCCAGAGGAGGGATTGCTGGACAGGCCAAGTCCTCGTAACCGCATGTCAAAGCGAAACTCAGTCTGCTTTCAGGGCGGGGTTGCAGCTCCTCAGATTCATGCCGGACAGAAGGCACTGGAAGGCTGCAGTCTGAGCGTGCCATGGAATCATTGCTGTGGAAGGGACCTCGAAGTTCCTTTCCCACACTGATGAGAAAACTGAGGCCCCACGGATGAAGTCACTTCCCCAACCTGCAGCGCTTGTTAGAAACAGACCCAGCAGCGGTGCTGAGCCTGTGAGGGCCACCAGGTCCCCACGTGGGGACACAGGGGTGGGGACACCGCACACGGCTGCAGACCCAGCAGGCTTGTGGTGTCAGGGTGCCCAGAGCGGAGGAAGTGCCAGCCCCAGGGCAGAAACGCACTGCTCAGTGGAAATGCCCCTGCCCCTTCCCGGTGGCCATACAGCCGCACGGCGACTGTCGCCCTGGCAGGTTCCCGCGGGCTCAGCTGCCGTTACTTCTCCCCTCTCCCGAACAAAGGTAAAAGCCAAAGATGCCTCGCTCTCCTAGCAACCCCCTCAAGCCATTCCCCGCGTGCCACGAAAACACTGGGGAGTGTTCGTGTCAGCTACGGGAGTGTGAAAAACGCATCCATAGTTTGCACGCTGACCTTAGATTTGCAGCGGTTTCAGAGGCAGGCGTCGCTGGAGACACGTGCTCACACAATTGTGCAAATCACTTCTGCGTATCAGGTGCAAAACGCGTGATAATTCTGAGTGCATGAATTTCCTCTCATAAAACGCAAGATTAATTTGCCTATACACACTCTGTGCGCAGATTAAGGAGCTGGTTTGATACACAGGGCTTGGGCTGATGAACAAATGAGACATTGAGAAATCAGATGCAAATGAGTCGTTTACAGACACTTCTGAAATTATATAATCGTCTCCCAGATCATGTGAAAGCCAAGTAATGATTTAGAATGAATCTACCGAGGCAGCTAAAAGGACGGTTTCTGTGATGTTTACCAACCGCCCATCTCTCATCACATTTGTCACGTAGTTTTGAAAGCCCCTCCACGCTTTTTGTTTCTAGATTGCCTGCTGCAGTCTCTTTGGGGGCTTCGTTTCCACTTTAGGATTTCGTACGTTTGGTAATCTGTTCCTCGCGGCGTACCTTCTGAATGTATGCAAAACGACACCGACCACCAAGGAGTGCTTTTCTGTTCTCCAATTTTCATTTGGTTTCCAAATATAGGTTCAGTTTAAATATTTATCAAATCGCCACTGAGTCCTTGGCGTCTTCCAAAGTTATCTCGTTTAACCTTTCTCAGACCTGCGGGCTGGGTGGGGGGGCGGTGACTTACCCCAAGCCACCGCCGGAAGAGACACACGCACCCACAATGAAAGCCCAGCTTTCTGTTTTCTGAGTGTAAGCCCCTGTGCCTTCCTTCCTCACCGCAGCGTCCCTCCTGATGTTAACAAACACGGCGGAATTTTCATGAGCCTGATGGCAGAGACATTTTCTGTGACATGGAAGACGGGCCCGTTACAAAATAGATCTGGATCGAGTGTTGTTTCCTGTGAAACCAAAGAGCGTTTTCTTGCCCTAACCCTGTTCCCTCGTCTTTGCACCAGGCACGTTTTGGGACCAGGAGCTGACGCTCTGCTAAGCTGGGACCCACCCGGCTTGGCGCACTGGCTGCAAGGATCCCTTCCCACCGCGCCCTCCGTCACGCTGCCCAGAGTGTGAGCGAGCACTGCCAAGGGGGCCGAGCCGCCAGCTTTCTGCACGTGTCCCGAGAACACGGGGCTGCCTTTGGAAAAGCCATTTGTTTGGACGCCCCTCCTCCTTTTCCGGGACCGGCGGTTGTCAAACCGTGTTCCTGGGAACCCCCGAGGAAGTCCAGCGGCGGTGGGTGGGGAGGGCCTGAGTCCGCTGGGTTCTCCCACCTCCCCTGCTCCCCAGTGTTTTGGTTCTCTCTACATCAAAGCCTCCACTTTATCTCAATATAGGAGGTTGCCCACTGGATTCACGTTTGGGGGAAGTTGAGAAGCACCAAGCACCAGTACAGGGCATCAAAATGCTTTCTAAGTGTTTAGTATCATCTGTGGGCATTATCGGCTTGGGGCGTTTTTGCTCTGCCCACCCATCAAAGGAGAGGGCAAAGGGATGATGTGGGCAGAGGGGGAACCGACGAAGATGAGTCTTTGCTTTTCTTTTTCACACCACCCTCGGATTCTGTTTTCCTTCCATCATTCCCTCCACTGACAGCAGAGAGGGGCTAACAGAACACTGGGTTGTGGGTTGGACGATGGCACAGCCTGCAGACTAGATCCCACCCACAGCCTGTTTCTCTATGGCCTATCAGGTAAGAATCATCTTTACATTTTATTTTATTTTTAATTTGTTTTAATGTCTATTCCTTTTGGAGAGACGGAGAGAGACAGAGCGTGAGTGGGCAAGGGGCAGAGAGAGAGGGAGACACGGAATCCGAAACGGGCTCCAGGCTCCGAGTGGTCAGCACAGAGCCGTACACGGGGCTCGGACCCTCCAACCGTGAGATCATGACCCGAGCCGAAGTCGGACGCTTAACCGACTGAGCCACCCAGGTGCCCCTCATCTTTATATTTTAATGGTTTTTAAAGGGCCAAAAGAAGACTATTTCACAACATAGGGAAGTTACATAAAATTTCCATTTCAGCATCTGAATAAAGTTTTATTAGAACACATCCAGGTCCATTCATTTGCATGCTGCCTATGGCTGCTTTCATACTACAGGGTTGAGTAGCTATGACAGAGACCATAAGACCTGCCAAGCCTACACTATTTCCTGGTGGGCCCTCTCCATAGAGGTTTTGCTGATCCTTACGTTACTTTTAGAGGGTGCTGCCTGGTTTTAGAGGCAGATCTCTAGTGGTAACAGAACACAGGAAATCACGGGAAGGGTCTGGGATGAAGGTCAAGGAGTCAGTCATCGGCACCCCCCTGTAGTTTTAGCCGTCCTGTGGGGGAACCTATGGATCCATAAGGAAGAGGGTAACCAGGTCAGTACAGAGCTTTTATCTTGATGCTGTGGGACTGAGGGAACAGGAAGTATATGAATATGCCAATAGCATACACCGACCTTTGGCAGCCCATTCCTAAATGTCACTGGTTTTGCTGTACCAATCTGGTCTTTGAAGCAGTTGTGTAACCAACAGCATCACGCAAAGCTGGACGGAGCTTGGTGGGGGGCCATCCACACCAACATTCACTAAATAGTTAACGTACGCAGTTGCAAAGCTGCATCTCAGGAGGCTAAAGAGGAAGGCACTTGGGGGATATCACGCACCAGCCCTTGTCTCCATTCACAGCTGTTCAGCTCTGCCCCAAACCTGCATCACCCATTCAGGAGAACATCCGGCTCTGGTAGGAGAATCACCCGGAATCACCATCTGTAGAAGGCAGCCTGGCCACTGTCCGTCTTCGGGCTTCTCGCTGCAGTCCATTTGGACTCAAGGAGTAGACCTGGAGACGAGGATTCGAGCGCTGGGAGTTGACCTGAGAGGTGATCCCAGGAAGCCCCAGAAGGGATGCTGGGAAGGGAGAAGGAAAGGGAGGAAGCCAGTGTAGGGTGTGCTTCTGGGAAGGGTGCTTCTAGAGGCGACTGGGGCTCAGTCCCCCAGGGTGCTCTAGGAGAGTGCAAATGTGTCACCCCAAAAGGGAGGACGCTGAGATACCTATTCACTGATCCACTGGTTGAGGGCTGTTCTCGGAGGTGTTGGTTCCCTGACATGATCACAGACATCCCTTGAGTTCCCACGGGGAAAATGCATCCATGAGTTTGGGCAGTGAGCCTAGGGTGCAGGGAGGCACCCTTCATGTTCTCCACCCCCCTCTCCACACACCGTGTGAGGATTCTGGGATGTGCACAGCCCCCATCTTGGTTCGTTTGCAGAAGTGTTTTGTGTCCCTCGCAGTCTGGTGCTCTCGGAGGCCACCCAGCTGGTCCCAACTCCATTCATCTCTGGGGCTGCAGGAAGGGGAAGACAGTGTCACAAGTGGGGAGGAGGGGCTGGGGCCCAGGAAGCGGTAGCAATCCTGCCTCTGTCAGGGACCGGGTGTGTGGGGGCTCCCCCGGCATAGCCACCAACTCCCTGTCCCCGGAGTAAATGACTTCCTCACCTGGGCTTCTGTCTCCCAACTTGAAAATCACAGGATGGCCCAGAGGACTTGCAGGCCAGTGCTTCTCAGGCTTTAATGTGCTCACAGATTAGCCGAGCCTCACTAACATCGCAGCTTCCGGTTCAGTAGGCCTCACTAAGGCCCGAGATTCTGCACTTCGAGCAGATTCCAGGTGAACCCATTGGTCTCGTCTGCCCCTCTCATGTTGAATAGCCAGGCTGTAGGCACCTGTCCACCAAAAATCTCTGGTTAACCAGGTTGTAGGGGAATGGGGGGGGGGGGGTCCTACAACTTACACAGCTGTTAGTGGAACCATATTGGTTGTTGCTCCGCTAATCCTTGCCCTTCAATTTCTAAAATGTTTCAGACCACAGCTCTGTTTCAGGAAAGTCATGGTATTTTTGAAAACCAAAGCAATTTCTAGGAGTTTTTTAGAAATGAACGCAACCCCTGTGTCTTTCTCTCAAAGGGCATTTCTCTGAGATTCCAAAGGTCCTGCCTGTGCCATTACCCCATACCATCTGCTTGGTTATTCAAAGCACAGAATAGGGGCGCCTGGGTGGCGCAGTCGGTTAGGCGTCCGACTTCAGCCAGGTCACGATCTCGCGGTCCGTGAGTTCGAGCCCCGCGTCGGGCTCTGGGCTGACGGCTCGGAGCCTGGAGCCTGTTTCCGATTCTGTGTCTCCCTCTCTCTCTGCCCCTCCCCCCGTTCATGCTCTGTCTCTCTCTGTCCCAAAAAAATAAATAAACGTTAAGAAAAAAATTAAAAAAATAAAAAAAAAATAAAAAAAATAAAAGCACAGAATCACTCCCAGGTTTATAGGGTATAATGTCCTAATTGGGGTGAGGTTGGTGTTCTAGCCAATTCTTTCCCCCCGTGCCCCCCGCCTAGAGGTGGAGTAGAACTTTGTGTTCTTTCTGGCAGCAATTTTGGCCCTGGGCAGGTCACCTGCCTCCACCTAGCCAGCAGACCGGGCCACGGCCAGACTCACTCTCGGCCAAACTGCTCTTCCTGGAAGTGGTAATGGATTCCGCTGGCCTTGCACTTACGATGTCAGCATGCCAGGCTTGTGCACAGCACCTCCAGATGGCTCTTACTTACGGATGAGAAAACAGTGGCTTAAAGCTAGCCTCCAGTCACCCAAAGGTCAACGGCAGAGGCAGCCGTAGGACAAAATGTCTAGTCCAGGACCTCTCCAGAGAACCCCGAAACTCACCACAACCAAACAGGCTTGGATCTGCCAGGCCCCTTGGTTCAAATTCCGTCTCTGCCATGGTTACTGTGTGACTTGGGTGAATTTATTGTGATCTTCAGGCCTTGTCCCCTCATCTGTAAAATGGAGCTACTAAAATGCCTGCTATATACAGTATTAGGATTATGTTTCTAGGAACTGACTTCACCCGCAATCTGATCAGTAACATCAGTTACTGATTTAATCACATGTTACGACAACATTGAATGCCTTTTTATATTCTCAAACTCAAAGCGTATCTAACTGAGCTTAGGTTAAATACGCCCTCGGCAATTTTATTTTAGTTTTCAGTATATACACCTGCATAGACTAGGTTGGGTAGCATTGAAGTGGTACCAGTCTGGGGTACCTGGGTGGCTCAGTCAGTTGGGCATCCGACTTCGGCTCGGGTCACGATCTCACCATTTGTGAGTTCGAGCTCCATGTCGGGCTCTGTGCTGACCGCTCGGAGCCCGGAGCCGGCTTCGGGTTCTGCGTCTCCCTCTCTCTCTGCCCCTCCCCCACTCATGCTCTGTCTCTCAAAAATAAATAAACATTAAAAATATATTTTTTTAAATAATATTTTTTTAAATTAAAAAAAAAAAATTAAAATGGCGCTAGTCAGCCAGTCAACAAACGTGTATTGAGCACCGACTCTGTGAGGCAGCGTGCCCCAGATTTAGGACACCGTGACAAATGGTCACTTCCTTCTCAGAGCCGTCCAGGTGGCCAAAGGTGAGTGAATACTTTCTCATGGCCACTTAGCTCATTTCAAGTGTGTGTTCCAGTGAACATGAGGTAAGTTACACTTTGTATCTGCTTCAGGATCTGGCCTGATGGTTGGGCCAGATTTCTGCTTTCCTTTCTCCCAGGTTCATGTGCTTTTATTACCCTGTAGCACCTCAACTTTACTTTGACCTTGGCCTTAACGGCCAAGGTGAGCTGAAGCTCCAGGGATGGGCTTGAGCAGAATCCAGTCAAGTTTTATCAAATGACAGGATTGCTTGTTTTGAAGAGAAAGAGACCAAAGGTCTGCACAAGAATAGAGTTGAAAAGCCTCAGAGGCTAAAAGGTAATTTTTGAGGTTCTGTGGCAAGACGTGGGGACAGGGAGAGACCTGGTGACGGGCAACCTGTGGTCAAAAACCTAGAGAGAGAAACAGCATGACTCACAAGGAAGCCTCGTTAAATTTTATGATGAGACACGTGATTTTTTTTTTTTTTAACTATATGGCATTCTTTTCTTTCCATGGAAAATCAGTAAAATCGACATTACTTGCACATGTGTTGGACCCAGATATGGAGCTTTCATTTTGGATGGAAGGAGCGATGAGTCTGGGTGGGGAGGGCGCAGCCACACTCCAGGGTTCTCCCACGGGTACAGGATGTGGTTGGGTAAGAGCAGGGCTTCTGAGTCTTGCCAGGCTGATTCCGCAGCCTCAGCCGCCAGCTGTGGTCTTGGGGTCACCGTATGTGCTTTCGAGAAAATCCCTACAGCCCAAGTGTTGATCCCTGTGGGGCTGTCCGGTGCTGACTGCCCAGGACATACCAGAGGTCCAGCAGAGGACAAGTGTGGCAAGGGAGTGCATTGCAGGCATGCTCTTTCGTCTTGCCTTGAAAGGAACAGGCTCGCTTGTGTGGAATGATTTATCAGGGGGACGGGAGAGGATGGGGACTGAACTGGGCGGGGCTTGGGGAAGGTGATGCGATGTGGACTCATCTTTGTGACGCTGACTCCCTTGAGCTCAGCCGGAGCTCATGTACCGCCTGGCGATGTCAGGAGGCCAAAAATGCTTTTAGAGATTCTCGAAGCCTGTCTTCGTGAAGCTACCCCGGGATGCCAGAGAGGCTGGGGAGGTCCTGGTGGTGGTATCAGGTCAAGGCAAGGTCCAAAAAGGTTGGCGGTGGGAGCACCTGAGAGCAGGTATAGGTCTAGAATGTAACAGCCTCGTTCCCGATTCACTTTGGCTGACCTCACATTCGATGGTTATCATTGATTATAAACAAACCAGGTTGGAATGAGTTTCCAGGTCTCTGTACGGAAATTGTAAAGCCTTCCCCACTCCCCTGTTTTGTTGACTTTACCCTGAACTCTTTCTTTTAAGGTCAGAGCTCATGTCCCTCTTCCACACACCACACTCTGGCTTTGTTCCAGAGAAGTGGCGGTGTGATCATGTACCCATGGATGGGGCTGGGCTCAGATGGTCCAGGAGCTTCCCTAGTGGGCAAGGCTGCTGCTACAGACAGAATTGTGTTCTCCCTAAGTTCATATGTTGAAGCCCTCACTGCCAGTGTGACTGTATTTGGAAATAAAGTTTTTCGGAGGCAATTAAGGTTCCATGAGGGCATAAGGATGGGGTCCTACTGCAATAAGATTGGTGGCCTTATGAGAAGAGGGAAAGAGTTCTCTCCCTCTCTCTCTCTGCCATGTGAGGACACAACGAGAAAGTGGCCATCCATGAGCCAAGAAGACAGCTCTCGCCAACATCCAACTACACCGCCGTTCACGTCTCAGCCTTCCAGTCTCCAGAACTGTCAGAAACGAATTCCCGTTTTTCTAAGCCACCCATCTATGGCATGTTGTTGTAGCAGCCCAGCTGGCTAGGACAGCTAAGGCCGTCCTGGCTTTGTGGCTGAATCCTTGTCAGATCACCAAATACCGTCATAACCTGCCTGGAAAGCAATATGGCGACATGTTGCCAAAAAAAAAAAAATAAATAAAATAAAAAAAAATGCTTACGGCTTTGGTCTTGTGATTTCAGTCCTGAGTATTTTTAGGAAGTAATTCAATAGGAGGAAAAAAATCTGTATGCATTGAAGAGGCTCATGGGAACGTCATCTTCCAGGTTACCAAATCAGAAGCGTCCGGCAACATAGAACTACCCAAAACAGGAACAGCGTGTCCGCTTGGTCAAGTAATGGACTTGTAGTCCATTGAAACGGTACGTAGGACTGCCGTGCAGAGATGTGGACAATACATTTAATGTTACATGGTTTAAAATGGCCAGATGCTATTTTTTTTTTGGTATGTTCTGATTAGAAATGTGAAAAATATGTACCCATGTGAAGGAAGATAGGAAGAGACTACGTCCGAACTAAAGGAGTTAACTCTGGGCGGTGGGATGTTAGGGAATGTGAAAAATTTAAACATTTTCCCTTATCATGGAAGCTCCATTGTTTCTACAGAGAACAAAACAAGGCTTATACTTGTCAGCTTACATCCTCAGCGGTGCCTCTCGCCAGCCTGTCTCCTCCAGGCTGTTTCCAGACCCACAAGAGGCCCTCTGAGCCTCGGTCCCAGGGGTGCTGGGGGATAATAGAACATCCACTTGCCGCAGAGACGTGTCCTCTCCAGCAGTGTAAACCGTCACAGCCGTCCCCGACAGCTGGCTCCGCCCTTTGCATTAACCTGGCACCCGAGTTCACCTCTGGTTAATAGAAAACCCTCCGTGAAGCCTGGAGCCAGCACCAACTTCAGCGTTCCATGGCTTTACGCTGGCTGGCTGTTTCTCTTACTGGCTTATCACATGATTGGCTCTTGAAGACAAAATTCCCTGGAACTAGATCCTTCTCTGAGTCAGAGCTGGATGCTCTCCCTGAGTATCCGGTAGCCGGAGTTAGGTGACACCTGCCTGGCATTTTGACATTGAGACGTCAGGAACGGGGCGCTTTTGCTTCCTTGGTGACTGGCTTACGGCCCGAGCTTGGCGTGTGCTGGGCAATTTGAGCTCAGAACCTCCCAACTCATCTTCGTCCCTTTGTCTACATTATTGGGGGCATACCACCCTTTTGGAGTTAAATTTAGGTGAGAGGTTGGGGCACCTGGGCGGCTCAGTCGGTTGAGTGTTCCGACTTCAGCTCAGGTCACGATGTCTCGGTCTGTGAGTTCGAGCCCCGCGTCGGGCTCTGTGCTGACAGCGTGGAGCCTGGAGCCTGTTTCGGATTCTGTGTCTCCCTCTCTCTCTGCCCTTCCCCCACTCGCACTCTCTCTCGCTCCCAAAACTAAAATAAACATAAAAAAAAATGTTTTATTTAAATGTAGGTAAGAGGTGATGGCTATTTTCCATGGATGCCGTGCCTTTATCCTTCTTTGAAACTGATGCCTTTCTGATACAAACAAATGAACGCATATGCTAGAAACAATCAAACCACAGAAAAACAACCTCCAAAGCACAAAAAGGTCTAAAGAGAAAAATAAACCTACGTCCCCTTTCCCCACCCCAGTTCTATTGTTGGGGAGCAGTTGTTAGCAGGCTCTCATGTACCCTAATGTCTGTGCCTATTGGCACGTATGAAGCATCTGTGTGTATATTTTGTACATCTTAAAACAAAACCAAGTTAGGATCGCACCACGCACTGTTCTTGCCTTACATTTTTCACTCATGTATCTCGGGGATCTTAACATACCGGCACATATATTTTTTTTTAATTGAAAAAAATGTTTAATGTTTTTTTATTTTTGGGAGAGAGAGAGACAGAGCAGGAGCAGGGGAGGGGCAGAGAGAGAGAGGAGACACAGAATCCGAAGCGGGCTCCAGGCTCCGAGCTGTCAGCACAGAGCCCGACGCAGGGCTCGAACTCACGGACCGCGAGATCATGACCTGAGCCGAAGTCGGACGCTCAACCGACTGAGCCACCCAGGCGCCCCAGCACATATATTTTTAATGGGTGCATGATAGCTCCCTACATGACTGTGGCATGATTTATTGAGATAGACCGTTTAACAGGCATCCAGGGTCTTGTTTTGTTTTGTTTTTGCTGAACAGGTAACGCTGCAAGCGACCATTTCGTGCACACCACTGTGTACACGTTTCCAAGTTAATTTGTAGGGTTAAGTTCTTAACTATGGGATTACTGGGTCAAAGGTGACGTGCATTTGAAATTTAGATTTCTGCAGACGAACTGCCTCCCAAGAGGATGCTCTAGTTTATTCTGTGTGACCCCTGTATGACCTCACCAGATTTTCCACATTGTAGCTCATGATGCGCGCAAACTTCTTAAAAATGTTCTATCTGTATGGAGATGTAATGGACCCACTAATGTGCACAGCATGATGGTTTGAATCACACGTATCATGAGATGATGTTAACGTGCATCATCTCATTTAGATACAATAAGCCAGAAGAGACGAAAGGAAAACTTCTCCTTTTGGTGAGAGCTCTTCGGATCTACTCTCAGCAACGTCCCCGTCTACCAGCCAGTGGTGTTAGCTGCGGCCGTTGGGCCGTGCACTCCGTTCCCAGTGCTCACTTATTTTGTCTCTGGAAGCGGGCACCTTCTGCCCCCCTTCCTTCTGTCCCCGCTTCCTCCCTCCCCTGCCCTGGTAACCGCAAATATGACCTCTTTTCCTATGAGTTTGGCTCTTGTCTTTTTAGATTCCACACATGAGTGAGATCATATGGTACTCGTTTTTCTCTGACTTCTCTCACTTCGCATACTGCCATTGAGGTCCATCCGTGTTGTCACCAGTGGCTGGATTTCCTTGTGTGTCGTGGCTGATAACATCATCAAACAGCTGCTGCTGTTTCCCCTCCCCCTCCCCATCCACCTACTCCCCCTCCACCTACTCCCCCTC
>NW_024412433.1:5204325-5231192 GCF_014898765.1 Herpailurus yagouaroundi
TCCTCCTCGCCCTCCTCCTCCCCCTCCTCCTCCTCCTTCTACTTCTCCGTCTCCTCCTCCCCTTCCCTCCTCCTCCTCCTCCTCTTCCTCCTTCTTCTTCTAATGTTCACTATTTTGCTCTTTTAAAAATTTAAATCCAAGTTAGTTAACATACAGTGTAGTATTGGTTTCAGGAGTCAGACCCAGTGATTCATCACTCACATATGACACCCAGTGCTCATCCCAACACATGGCTTCCTTAATGCCCATCCCCCATCGAATTCATCCCCCCCGCCCACCTCCACCTCCAGGAACCTTCAGTTTGTTCTCTGCGTTTAAGAGTCTCTCATGGTTTGTCTCCCTTTCTGTTTCCATGTTGTTTTTCCTTCCCTTCCTCCATATTCATCTGTTCTGTTTCTTAAATTCCACATATGAGTGAAATCATATGATATTTGTCTTTCAATAGCATAGCTTCTTTATCCACTCATCCATCAACGGACACTTAGGTTGTTTCGATGTCTTGGCTGTTGTAAATCATGCTGCAGCGAACACGGGGGGTGCAGATATCTTTCCAAGTCAGTGTTTTCATTTCCTTTGGGTATAGTCCCAGAAGTGGGGCTGCTGGATCATCGGGTAGTTCTATTTTTAGTTTTTGGAGCAACCCCCATACTGTTCTCCAGAGTGGCTGCACCAGTGTGCATTCCCACCAATAGTACAAGAGATTCCTTGTTCACTACATCCCCGCCAACACCTGTTAAGTCTTGTGTTTTTGATAATAGCCATTGTGATGTTGTGGTTAAGCAAACTTTAAAATTTTTATCAATGATACTTAAAAAGTGGTCTCTTCCATTATTGAATGATGGTATCATTACTTAATTTGCATTTCCTTAACTACATGTGAGGTTTTCATATATCTGTTGGCCATTTATAGCTTTGGTTCTATGAAATGCCTGGCCCCTGGCACGTTTTTCTGTTGGCATTTTTCTTACTATTTTATTAAGGAAATTAGCTCTTTATCTGCTTGTGGATTGTAAATCTTCCCCTGGTTTTTCACTATGAGAAACTTAGATTACGAGGTTATTTTTCATACAGAGAAAAGTTTAAATTTTACTTACCGAGTTGAATCACTTTTATCTGGTGTCTACGTTCTTTTAAAGTGTGTATTTATTTATTTTTGAGACAGAGAGAGAGTGTGAGTGAGGGAGGGGCAGAGAGAGAGGGAGACAGAGAATCCCAAGCAGACTCTGCACTGTCAGCCCAGCGCCCGACTGGGGGCTCGAACTCACTAGTCATGAGATCATGACCTGGACCAAAATCAATAGTCGGACGCTTAACCAATGGAGCCACCCAGGCAACCCCCTGGTATCTATGTTTTTGAATCATTTGTAGACACTTCTTCATTCCAATATTTTAAAAAGTTGGGTTTATTTTTCTTCTAGTGCTTTAATAAGATAAGTTGTAACATCTGAACATTTGAACCCTCTAACAGTCTTGTTCAATAGAACTTTCTGCGATGACAGGTATGTTCTGTGCTGTCCAGTCTGGCGGTCACTAGCCCCCTGTGGCTCTTGACCACCAGAAATGCGGCTAATGTGATTAAATAAACTAGTATTCACTTTTATATAATTCTAGTTAATTTAGATTTAAATAGCCACACGTGGCTAGTGGCTACTGTCCTATAAACATACATCTAGGATTTACTTTGGTGTTAAGATTGCAGTAAGGATTGCTTCCTCTCTCCCCCTAAATGCCCAACCGGGTTGTCCCAATATCATCTACTGAACTTACCTTTCCTCCGTGATTTGAAATGTCGCCATTATCATACGCTCGATTCCTGTGTGCATCGGAGTCTATTTTTGGACCCTCTGCTTGGCTCCATTGATTATACCAAACCTCTGTATCTGCAAAGAACTAAGAGCTTCTCTAGTTACAGCAGCTCGGAACAGTAGGCTCGCTCAACAGAAGCATCTCTGCACCAGCCTTAGCACAGCAGATGGCCATCCGTTCCTTGGTATTTCCTACACTTCTCTATCTTATTTCCATCTGTTTTCACCTTAATATTTAACATCTAATATCTTAATGATGGCACTAATATCTTAGTGATGGCAGAGATTAACATCTGATATCTACACTAACCGTGATGTTATAGCAACAGAGTTCAAGCACTGAGGTGCCATTTTAAGAAGTAAAATGCATATATGGATGTATACACAAGTGCGCACACACACCCCCACGGGGCCCCGAAGTGTTATGGGGACCCAGCTCAAGGCACATGGTGATGGGTAGAGGATTCAGCTGTACATCTGTGGGCCCTCCCACTCCAAACAGAGTAGAGATTCCTCGCCCATCTTGATCCACTCCCAAAGCTCTTGGTTATGACAGGTGTCCAAATGCTGGCTCCCTTGTAGCTCTGAAGGCATCAGCCCTTTTGAGGGCCGGCTCTCTGGCTGACAATTGCACCCTGACTGAGCTCCCGCCCAGGGGTCCACCCCCAGCCTCTTACTGCCCTCAAACGCTGCCTTCTTGGGTGGGTCCCCGTAAAGTCGGTTCTGCCAGGCTACCTTTTCTGCATCCACTTGGCCCAAAGAAAACCGCTACACCAAATGTTGGGCGTCTGTGCAACTGCGTGGTACCCTCTCTCCCGGCCCTGCCATTATAGGTGTTCCAGTCAGCACCCCACGTCAGGGCCCTCCAGTGGGGACCAGGTTACGGTTCTCCCAAGCCCACTCATCTACTCTCCAGCCCAGGGCAGCAGGATGGCCACAGGTTTCTGCATCTCAGTCCTCATCCAGGAGGGAGACAGACAACCCTGAGTCTTGGAGCTTTTGAGGGTTGGAGGTGGGAGTCATGTGAAATACCTAACCACCCCCCGCACCACCCCCCCCCCCGCAGCGTGACCATTCTCTGTTCCTACAATTATCTCCACTATGCTCTAGTCTTTGCCTGGAGAGCCTGCTTATGGTAGTAGGTTTGAAGAGCAGAGCCCACATGGTCAACTGAAGATAACTCCCCCAGGCATGTGTCTTGAAGGTCTATGTTAGAGCCCGAGGTTACTTGTTACCTATTGCCCTCAGGAATGGGACCTTCTCTGAAATTCTAAGAGAGAAGAAACAAATATTATGGCACGTTAACACCTTTCTCCTCGGCTTTTACATCTTCCCTGATTTCCTCCTCCCTCTCTTCTTTTTAACATCTCCTAGCTCTTTTCTCAGAGCTTCTCAGATTCTTTTTTTTTGAGAGAGAGAGAGAGAGAGAGAGAGAGAGAGCGAGCATACAAACAGGGTGGGGGCAGAGAGAAGGAGAGAAAATCCTAGGCAGGTTCCTTCCGCGCTCAAGCTTGGAGCCCGATGCAGGGCTCGATCTCATGACCGTGAGACTTGGACACTTAACTGACTGGGCCACCCAGCACCCCTTCTCAGATTCTTTTATAGCAAAGTACAAGGACCACGGTTGGGGGGGGGCGGGGAATTTAGAACGTTGGCAGATACTACGACCGGCTGTGCAGTTCTTTCCGTGCGGGGCGCTGCCGGGGAGGCAGAAGCCGACCTCACACCGAGCACCCCAGCTCCCCAGGCAGGAGCCTCCTTGGCTGGCGGTGCGGGGAGTGCAGGTGTGCGGGGCGGGTGCGGGCGGCACACAGTTCCACGCTCAGCGCAGCTATAGGGTCTCCCTGGGGGAGCAGGCAGAGATTATGCTGCGTTCAGATAAGAGGTATCTAATTAATAAGAATTTAAAGAGGACCGATTTGTGCTCCACGGTGCACAGGCTCCACAGACCTGCGGCTATTGAGGGACCACACAGCCATAATGGGCCTAATTGTCCTTTATTGAAAAACAGTAGAGCGCGGTCAAGAGGCAGAAAACGGGCTTTGGGGAGACAGGTGTCGTCTGGTTCCACATTCGTTTTCCTCAATGGCTTGTGGACAGAGAAGCTTTCCTCGCCAATGGAAAACAAAGGCTTATTTACCTCTCTGCCAATATTGGAGTTTGAAATCCAGGTTGGAGGGCTTTTAGGCTCGTATTTAAGTTACCCGAGATAGAAATCCATAACCAGAGCCAGGCCGCCGCCTTTGGGGCTGCTGGACCGCCTGGACAGGACTCCATTTGTACTCCGTTCTCTGCACTTGTGTGTTTCCGCCTCCTCTCTCGGGGTGGGGGGGGGACGATCGTCTCGACTGCCGCAAGCCCCTGGAGGAGTGTCTGTAAGGGGCTCCCACTTGAGTTGAGGCAGGTGGGGGAAGCGCGTGGGGAGATGTGGCTTCTGATGCTGGTTCTGGGCGCACCTCCTTGTCTTGGTTCCCTCGGGCTGCTGAGACAAAGCCCCGCAAACTGGGTGGCCCAAGGCAGTAGAAATTCAGTCTCTCATGGGTGGAAGCCAGAAGTCCAAAAATCAAGGGCGTCCCTTCTGGAGGCTCCAAGGTCAAGTCCTCCATGCCCCTCTCCCGGCTCTGCCAGCCGTTCTTGGCGTTCCCGTGTTTGTGGAGATGCCACTCCCGTCTGTGCGCCTGGGGACACACGACTCGCCCGTGTCTCTGTGTCTCTCGTCTTCCTCTCGTAAGGACATTAGTCATATTGGGTAAAGGATCTACCCCGCTCCAGTATGACCGTTACTTAACTTCTGTCTTTAGTTACACCTGCGAAGAGCCCGTTTGCACATAAAGGCACATTCACAGTGCCAGAAGTGATCTTTTGTGGTGGTGGTTGGAGGGGCACACGATTCAACCTTCCACACCCTCGAACTCTGGCTTCCACGGTTTGCGTGTTGACTGTGGGTGTCGGGAGGGAGATCTCTGGTGCCGGAGCGTGGCTCAGCCTGTCTTCCTGGTGACATCCTGCTGGCCTGTGCACAACCGCACCTTCCCCAGCGCTCTTGAAGGGCTCGTGGCAGACCAACAGTTGTAACGAGTGGTTTTCATTTGGTCACAAAACCCCCAAACCGATGCATAAAAAACAAAGGCAGAAGGTCACGGTTAGGAAATGAACTGCTCTCATCTATTTCACCTCTTAGCCACACGTGGCAAATTTTTCTCACCACCGGCCTTTGGTCTAGTTGAATTACAATGCTTGTACCCCGGGTGCATTGATTTCCTTCTGAGATGTGAAACGAATTTCTTTTGAATTCTGGGCACTTTAATTCTGGTGCTTTATCCACAACACCCTTGCTGTTTCCTGTGCTGGCAGACCCACGGCTTTGCTCTCATCTTCTGTCCCTGGCAGCACGACTCTGGGCCGTGTCCCCAGATAGGGTGTAATTTCCACCAGTGTTTAGGGAACGTCCCGTCGATCCTGTCGCCTCCATCTGGCTCTCACTGTGTTCAGTTTGGAAACCTCACACTGGACAATCGTGCTGGTCACCCAAGAGGCACACGCGGGCCAGTAGCCTTCCCTCCGGGGTTACCCCTTTCTCCCGTTTGCACAACCGGATCCCGATCTTCGCTCTTCAATCTCTTCCAATGGCTGGACGTTTCGTTGGAAATTCCTGATGTTGAAATCTTCAGGCCTTTTCCAGAGACGTTGCTAGCATCCTGCCCGAAGCTGAGGTCCCGGACCCTGTGCCCGGGAGCTGTCGGAGGAAAGGGCCTGGGGTCTCGGCATCCGGAAGGCAAACACCGTAGCTTCCCTGTCATCAGAGGTGGCCCTGCCCTCGAGGAAGCTTGGGGCAGCCAGCCTAGAGGTCATGGGGCTCACTCCCTCCAGAGGGTCCTCTTTCAGTCTCTGCAGGGGTTGAGAAGAGGCATTTCCTCACCCGCTTCCCGTTGCTGTGGCTCTGGGCCACCCCCACTCACCCCACTACTAGATGCACCTGGTGCCCCAGTTCCTGGACCTTCTGGGGACTCTGCTCCTTGGCTCTTAGCTCGCCTGTCCTGCTTAAGGTGTCTCAACCCTGCTAGGTCATTGCCACTCTTTGGTCGGCTTCCCCGATTCTCAACCTTTTCTCTATTGGTTAGGCTTCCGCTTGTGGTACTTGTATGCCTTTAAAATATCCTTCCTGGGGTGCGGGGCTGGCTCAGTCGCTAAAGCACATGACCCTTGCTCTCAGGGTTGTAAGTCTGAGCCCCACATTGGGTGTAGAGATGACTTAAAATAAAACTTTAAGACTCTTTTTTAACAATTTATTCTGAGAGCGAGAAAGGGAGGGGGGAGGGGCAGAGAGAGGGAGAATCCCAAGCAGGCTCTGTGCTCTCCGTGCGAAGCCTACTGCGGGGCTCGAACCCGAGAACCGTGAGATCACGACCTGAGTTGGAAGTAAGAGTCAGATGTTCAACCGACTGAGCCACCCAGGAGCCCCTAAAATAAAAAAAAAAATTCTTAAAAAAAATCCTTCTGCTGTTGCGTGACTCTATTGTGATATATTTAATTAATCAACTTTTTTAAATTAAATTTTTTAATGTTTATTTTTGAGAGAAAGAGAGAGAGCAGGAGTGGGGAAGGGGCAGAGAGAGAGGGAGACACAAAATCTGAAGCAGGCTCCAGTCTCTGAGCTGTCAGCACGGAGCCTGACGGGGGGCTCGAACTCACAAACCATGAGATCATGACCTGAGCCAAAGTCAGATGCTTAACCAACTGAGCCACCCAGGCACCCCTAATGAATCAACTTTATTTTGGATATTCAAATAATTTCCATTTTCTCATTACAAATGTTGGACAGTCTTCTACATATACATTTATACAGCTTTTCGACTCTTAGGATAAATTCTTGTAAGAGAAATTACTGGATACACATACATAGATTTACTATATAAGATATGTATGTATCAAAAAAGTAAGTCTACATATGCTCACATATATACTCAACTCTTACTTGAGTGTATATATATATATATATATATATATATATATACATATATATATACACATTCATACATATTATACCCAAATGTATTATACCCATATGTATTATATATATATACCTATGTGTATTATATATTATATATTATGTCTTGCCAGAAAAAGTTTTGGTACTACCTAGGTCTGCTTTTCTTTCACTAACTTTGGCATTTGGGGATCAGAGTACATGGCTTTAAATCTCAGCTCTCCCACTCCCGGTCTCTGTAATATTACTCAGACTATCTGTGCCTCGGTGTACTCCTCTGTGCAATGGGATGATAGATTGCCTTCTAGAGCAGTAGCGAAACCCAAAAGAGCAATACTGCGATATTCCCGTAGGGTCCTGGCATACAGCCCAGCATCCGGCCCGTCCTCAGTAGGGGCCAGTGGCGTTTGCTTTCAGGGTCAGCAATGGCATTCCCCTCCCTCCCGATTTCTGACTAATGGTAAACGAAGACAATCAGCAGGCACCTTTATCACTGGTAAGGCCAGGTTCAAGATATGGCCTGCTAGCTCCCGGCCTGCACGTGAGATTTGGCACAGGCTACAAAGGGGAGAGATGGAGCCTGCACCCAGTTGACACGCTTTATCCTGTTCTACCTTGCCCGGGTCTGGGTGGGAGAGAGGGGGAGAGACAGACTGTCAGGGCCACAAACTTTCGATAGGTTTTTTTCATGGGGCCCAGCAATGAAGGCCACGGAAAGCTTGCTCTACTGAAGTCGGGTAGGCCTGGAGGCCTGGGGTCTTCTGGGGAAACCCCTCCTCCAATGGCCAGAGGGGTGGCTTCCCCACTCCCAACTGACTATCTCTGTTACCCATAGGACTTGCCTACTGGGGCAAGGGCCGCCCAAGCCCTCCATCTCCTCGGAGGAGATGAGCAGTTTGTCAGGACAGACCTGCCCCATCTTCCCATGATGCTGGCACCTAGCCGGGCACTGCTCGATTATAGATTCCCTTAGGGACTCGGAGGCAACATACTCGGCTCCCAGAGAGCTCGGGAATCAGTGGGAACACTGCACGAGTTATATCAGCTCAAGGTCACTTTTTCCCCAAGGCCACACACTCACTCTGTCTTCTGTTCGCCCTTTCCAATTCTATCCAGCCACGTTGTTGACATTGCCTGTCGGCAATGATCAAGCGACAAGTATGATCAAGTGACATCCGAAAAGGTTCTCCAAAAATTGAGGCAGTGATAAGATTCCTCAATTTGAATACAAACTCTCTCTTCATTAGGAAGTTGCTGGGGATAAAATAAAACCAGACTAGGTCCCCTTGCAAGGGAAACTTCAAAGAAGTGGGAATCCAAAAGAATAGCGTTTGGAATTAATTTTTTTTTTTTTCCCTTGTGAGTTAAAAGTCAAAGAAGTTAAAGACCAGAAATCCAGCTCCCGTTTCTAATTCCTCTCTGGCTCAGCCAGACACATTCTTGATGGGATGCACAGTGGATAGAAGGTTCTTCGTGCATCCGGCTTCTCTTCTATTGGAAAGGGCAGGGGTTGGCAACCCGGCCACCTGGGACAGTCCACTGGTGCATTAGCTCCCGGGGCTGCTGTAACGAAGTGTCACAAGTTGAGGGGCTTAAAACAACAGAAATCCATTTGCTCACAGCTTTTGAGGCTGGAAGCTTGGAGGGAGCAACCAGCCCATGCCAGCTTCTGGTGGTGCTGGAAATCCTTGGCGTTCCTTGGCTCATAGACCCATCTTGCCATCCTGTCTCTGCCTCTGTCTTCATATTGACTTCTCTGGGTCTCTGTGTGTCTGTTCTATTATAAGAACGCTCTCATTGGATTTAGGGCACATCCTAATCCAGTGTGCTCTGACCTTGACTTTTAACTGATTACATCTGCAAAGACCCCATTTCCAAATAAGGTAACATGCTGAGTTCTGGGTGTCCTACTATACCTGGAGACCATATATAACTCCCACACCTGTTAATTCAGAATCTCTGGGGTGAGACCCAGGCATCAGGACTTTCCCAGAGCTTCTCAGGTGATTCCAACATGCAGGAGGGTGCCTGAGTCTCTCGTGTGTGCCTCTTTTAAATAATCCAAGCGTTAAGAGGACAGGAATCACAGGGCACCCATGCCACGCTCACGGCCCCAGTGAGGCAAGCCAGTGCCCAGCCTTGCAGTGACCTGGGCATGTGAACAAAAGGTGTGCATGGAGACAATCTTGCTTTCACCCCCTCCCCCACAGGTGCCCATCAGGCTATGTCAGTTGGCTCAAGTCTTTGACCTCTGAGTTAAACTCAGTCGGGAGAAATATAGTGTTGAGATATTATTACAGAGCTGGGCTCATCTCATCCGGGAAGAATCCACCTGCTAACATGCGACCCAACACTGCTGCCCTCTAGCAGAGCTTAGACATTTGTGGTCTGAGACCCACCCCCAGTTTTGTTGGACGCTTATCTCCATTCTCCATAAGGAAACCTCTGGTTTGGGCACTTTGAGCCCATGCTCTGTGCTGCTCTGCTGGGAGTGCTCCCTTTCCAGGGTCTGATCGTGACGCGTCTGGTGGCGTGGGCTTCTCTCTGCGTCCCACTCTTCAGAGGGCCCTTTGAGTTTCCAGCAGCTTAAGCCACTTGCCGAATGGCTCCCTCTCCTTGTCTCAAGCATGTTGGGTTAGGACCGTTGGCCTCGTCTGAGTGCCTTTTCTCCTTCTATTTCCTTGTGGCTTTTGTTTTTCAAACGTATCCCTCCATACAATCCCTCCAGATTGCGAGGCTGTCATAGTAAGGAAAAAGGAAAAAAAAATGTTCTAGGTCTGTGGCAACCATCCACACTGCCCGTGCCCCTACAACTCCCTTCCTGAGCCGGATCATTCCGCCAGAGGACATGCTGCCATCGGATGGGTATCTCAGAAAGGTCTGGACCTGACCTATCTCTCACTGTCCTCCTGCCTCCAAGCGTTTTGGCTGTCCTTTCTCAGAGTACTTATTCCTGAGGCTTGTCCTCACAGGGTAGGACACACTGGTGCCACATCGACCGGGTCACTCTGAAATCCACCCGAGGATGCCACTTTGAGCACTTCACACTGGTCTGCGTGGCCTTCGCTCGAATCTGTTCAGATTTTCTCTGACTACTTGGAACGTCTGCCCGACCACTAATGGCGATTTCCCAGTGGCTTTTACCATTGACTCTGAGGCTTCTTCCTTACCTTCTTCTTCCTTACCTCCTCCAGGAAGCCCTCCTGGCATAGCTCCTAAGAGGGCAGATTTGCCAGATTTCATCGGACTCCATCACTGTTTCTGATCTGTGAACAACCAAGATCACCATTTCCCTGTTAGAGCTAGATCTTTCCCATTTATATCTGTCTTTCCTGGCCTTAGATGTCAATACTTCCTCCTTCACCACTCTTTTGGATGTCTGCTAAAATCCTGCCCTTTCTGCTGCCTCTTTAAGAAATCTCTCTCTCTCTCTCCAGTTCAATCCTCCCAGTCTGCTTTATTTTATTTTCACTTTTCCAGGGCTACTGTGCTGACTATAAGCCTAAAGATTTTTTTTTTTTTTTTTTTTAATGTCACTCTGGTTTCTCCTTGATTTTCTGGGCAAATGTGATTCTTAGAGGCACAGGCATTTGTAGCTTTCAGGTTTGCAACAGTTCTGGGGAGCTGTTTCTCTACCTTAATCCAAAATGACAGCTTTTGTTTCTTCAGAGACTCCCGTTCCCTTTTATTTGTTTATTACGAAAACCCACCACCTCGTGCAGGTGACTCAGTTCAGGTCTCTGAAGTCTAAAGCCGGGAGCAGAGGTTTTGTAATGAACATATGTACAGCCAGCGCAGGGCCCTGTGGGGAACCACACGATTAAAGCTTTGTCCCTCCAGCCTCCTCCTCGGATGTGCTTACAGAATGGGATTGGGCGGCCAGTGCATCACTGCCCATCTCCCCACGCCTGTCACCCACATAAAAGCTAGACAGAACTCCCTGCAGAACTCAGCTGCCTCTTAGTTTAAAAGCAGAAAATGTTCTGCCTACCGAAGTCAAGGTCAAGGTCGAGGAGGCTCTCCTCCAGCTTTAGCCTCACCTGTGATACTGGTGTGCATGTTTAAATGTCAGCTGTGCCTGCATAGCTCAAGGTCAAGTTGTAGCAGCTGGCATACCGCGGCCGCCCACACACAGCTCATGTTTGGCTAATGCACCTACTTGGTCCCAGTAGCACCCGCCTTGGCTAAGGCCGGGGCTCTGTGGCCTTCTACCACCCACCTGAGTTTGCTAAGGGTAGGAGCATTTGCTAAGGTGTGGGTAGCTTGTGCTTGCTCAAGGTCAGGTCCTGCTGTCCTTCCTTTTTGAAGGAACAAAAAACAGAATTGAGAAACAAAACTGTCCAAAGCAGTGACGCACCAAGATCAAATCTCACTTGGACGATCTTAAATCAGCTTAAAACTGTCAATATTCAAAAATCTGCAAGACCTGTCCTCACTACAGCGTTGATTGACCTGTGTCTTTTGCAGTCCAAAAGGTACTCCCGGGGGGCTTCTGGGTGGCTCAGTCGGTTAAGCGTCCGACTTCGGCTCAGGTCATGATCTGTCAGCTCGTGAGTTCGAGCCCCGCGTCGGGCTCTGCGCCGACAGCTCGGAGCCTGGAGCCTGCTTCGGATTCTGTGTCTCCCTCTCTCTCTGCCCCTCCCCGCTCGTGTTCTGTCTCTCTCTCTCTCGTCTCAAAAATAAATAAACATTTAAAAATTTTTCAAAAGGTACTCCCGGACCAGATCATGGCTTAGCATGTACAGGAGCACCGGGCTTAGACCTCCCTGCTCAACCGCAGGCAGAGACAAGACACCATAACCCTCCACATACGTGGTTGTGGTCCTGGAGCCCTTGGGGCTGCGACGAGCAGACCAGAGTGTCTCCTCTTTGCTCTCAGGAGGAGGCCGGCTGTGCACGCCTGTTTTCTTTTCCTGATTTCCCGATCTGCTCACTGACCCCAGCTCTCTTGGAAAAAATGGAAGGTAGGACAGGAACCAGAGTGTTTAGGGGAAATTCCTCTTGTGGAAACCAGTGTAGCGAGGGAAAAGCTTCTAAATGCTATTACTGTTACATTATTAAGGAGGAGAAATTGGCTGCCTCTGGGAGCATTAGCACTGCTCTGGGGTCGTTGCTGATAAAGTGTTGTGTTGACTTGCATAACACAGAAGGCACAGCACACATGAGCACCTAAGCCCTGTGATTTCAGTCACCCCGGTTGAAGTGTTAACTCAGATTATATGAAGCTCTTTTACCTTCGATCCAGTTGGGTGCTGAGGACTGGCAGAGCTCCAATGTCAACAAAGCATGATTTTAAAGATGCAATCTGGCATAATCCATGCATCTTAATATATCTGAGTCTTTGCCAGTCATAACATTTGGAGGACCAACAATTGGAATCCGATCATTTTCATTTTGTTTTGTGTCCTTGGTTTTAAGAAGGACAAGGTGATTGACTTATTCCCAGTGGAAGCTGAGCCCTTACATCTGGACACTACAGAGGGAGCTCAAATAATGGGTACCCTTGAGGAGTATCTGTGAGACCCCAGGGCTGTGGGATGGACTGGGGGTTTCTGGAGGATGGGTTTTGCTGTTATTTCTGTGACACTGGTAGCCTCCGCCATCTGTTTACCTAAAAAGGTGTTGGACTGGGATAAGAGGTACTAGGAGAAGCTCGTTATTTTATAGAGATAGGTAGAGATAGATAGATGATAGATAGATAGATAGATAGATAGATAGATAGAGATGTGGGTATACACAAGCATGACTATACTTCCATATATTTCTTAGCTCTGTCCTCTGCGAGAGCCTGGAAGCAGTGACATTCCAGGTACCGTGAGCACACCTGTTGCCCATATCTTAGTCTCCAATAAAAGGAAGTGGTTGGTGCCAGTACTGGGAAAGGGAAAACACAAGATGAGCCTAGAACATCTTGTGATGCCGAAAAGTAAGGGAAAGCTCAAGAAGAGATGAGAGCCTGTCAACAGACACAGGAGTCAACCTAAGGGAACCCCAAAGTGGCCAAAGTTGAAACAGTTGAGCTCCAAAATAGATGATGACCGTATTGAATAATATATAGAATAAAATACAAAGCCATCGTGGCTTCCTACTGGGGTACATAAAGAATTGAACGATAAGTAAGCAAATGGGGGAGGAGAGACATCTCTTCCTTGAAAAAGAATTTCAAATGCTGAATAAAGACAAAAAGAGGGAAATAAAGAATCACTGTGATGCACACACCTCAGTGATAACGTTTGCAGACAAGAGCCCTGATACTAAGGTTAGAGGGAGGAAGTTTGAGAAGTAGGGTTTCCAGAGTCCCAAAGCATCACCCCCGAGATTCTTATCTACTACCAAGGAGGAAAAGAGTAAATTTATAATGGAGAAACCCAGCAGACACCAACTGAACCAAAATGATCAAGAGGAACGTCATAATTAAGAACACACACCAGCGTCATGAACTCCTTGAGGAGACGCACCGAAAGAATATCACATCCGTTTTGTCATATTCCTGCTGAATATGTATCACCTTGCTCCAGTCTTGAGGAAACATTGGCCTTAACTGAGGAACATTGTTCAAAATAACCAGTCAGCGTTCACCCCAAGCGTCAGAGTTGTGGGAGGTAGAAAACTAAGGAACAGAGACTAACCAGAAGATAACAGTTAAGTGCTGTGTGGAATCCTGGATGGGACCTCGGAACGGAAAAGAGATATTGGAGGAAAAAATCAGTGAGATTCTAATAAGGTCTGCAGTTTAGTTCATTTCCTGTTCTTTTCGTGGGTGGGTGTGCAGGTGCACCAGGTTTCACGCCCAGCTCGGAGCCCCGTGTGGGACTCGATCTCACGATCACGAGATCGTGACCTGAGCCGAAATCAAGAGTTGGACGCTTAACTGTAGCCACCCAGCCGCCCCTAATTTCCTGTTCTTGATTGAACTCTGGTTGGGGTGGCAGAAGCTGGAAACAGGGTGTCCTACTTTGACGATTTTGTTTTAAATCTGAAACGAACTCAGTGAGTTCGAAGGAACACATTTTCTCTCCCCCTGTGAGTTTATGCAGGGGCAGACCCAGATTTTGTGGAGTCTGAAGCTTCTACAACTTTGGAGGGCCTCATTAGGAAGGAGCGTACAAAACTATGAATATAAAATTAGGCCCAAAAGTGAGTGTTTATAAAAAGTAAAGAAAGTGCAATAGGTTTTTGATTACACATAATTTCGTAAGTGAACTGCACTCGCCCCACAAATGCAGACTTCTAGAAAAGTACTGTTTTCGAAGAGAACCCTCTTTGCTTAGGCTGTTTTGCTGTGTGGGCAGCAACTTCGCACGTCATTTCGCCTAGAACCATCGGACGTTACAAGGATATGATGCGTCAGATACGCAAAAACAGGATCCAAGAGCTGGGGTGCATTAAGATTTATGTATCTTTATACCCAGATGTGCCTACCGTTTCTCCCACTGCTGCAGTTACATAGAGACTCTGATAATTCTATTTATGCAATTCCGCGGTGAAGAAGGAAAAAAAGACGGTCCATTCACAGCCGTCCGTGCAGCATCATAGATACGTCCCTGATGGGAAGGAGAGGGCTTCCGTGTTAGCAAGGCATCTATGAGCACTGAATTCTCAGCTTGTAATTTTACACCTAGTGTTGGAAGGATATTTCACAGTCTAGCTCCTGCTTCTTATTTTAAACTCAGTTTTGTTCTGTTATATACATCCTTGCGATGCTGGGAACGTAACGGGGTACCTTCATGTAGCGAGGTGGCTCCCAGGGCCGTACATCGGGGGAGTCCCAGGGAGGGTGATAGGGTTATTCCCGGCAGCCATTGTTCCTATGCTGGGTTGGCTAGAATGACCACAGTTATGCACAAAGATAACCACAAGCCAGATAAATATGCCCATTAAGCCCCAACTAAATATATCATCAAGGCAACTTCACTCTAATACCAGCGACACGAGGAGAAGTTGACAGAAGGGAAGGAGAGATAGAGGCAGAGAGAGATCATAAGTAACTGTGGTTAAAATATCTTCTGCAAAGTTTTCAGAAACATGTACGGCCATGTCAATACATCACTCGGCCCCTCCCAGGGTCTTGGAAGGGGCCCCCGCAAACCAATGGCCCCAAAGCGTAGACCCCTTCAGCTGAATCAGCCTCTGGCCGTCCCCCCTCAACTGAGATTGTGGCTTTCTCCCACCTTCAGTTCTTCATTCCCCAGCCAGCCCCTCCCAGACCTTTGGCCAGCAAACCTTTTCTGGCTGTTTCCCACCTTTCCCTTTGCTAGTCCCACGCTATGAAGACCACCTTCTGCTCTCTGGCCGTCTTTGTTCTCCTCTTCAAGACACTGCCAACAGGAATCCCTTCCCCGGAGAAGCTAGAGACAGGGAGAAGATTGAGTGGGACCTTATGACAGGATTGCTTGTCTTTGTTCCGCACTAAGAGTTTAGTTTCAATTGTGGTCATAATTTATTCTTGATGGTGAGCTTGAACCGGGGGCCGGGCGATTCCTGTGCACTCAAATATCCCCAGTGACTCCACGAACAGGCCAGAGTGACAGTCGAATGATCCAACTTCGTCAGGGCAAGAGCGGTGCTCGATCGGGAATGGATTCGGCTCCAGCGATAAAATGGGGAGGCCCGCTGCCGCGCCAGGCGTGACGTGAACCCTTCAGCTGTGGGAGAATGGGAAGGAAGAGTTGACCTGCAGAGTCAGGCGCGTTGCTGAGGACAGTGGCTCTTCACCCACTGAAACAGGAGCAGTTCAGCATTCTGTGGATCCTATGGTCTTCCTTGGGCCAATTGCCATGGAGACCAGCCCTGGAGACAGGGACTGATACTGGCATTCATTTACTGAAGAGAGAGGTGGCGAGGGCTCAAGTAATTTGCTTCAGCTCACACAGTGGAAGGTGGCAGAGGCAGAAGTCTGCTCGCTCTCTTCACCACTGGCCTCAGAGACTTTAAATGAAGGGTCCCTTCCTCCTACATCATTTATTTTATTCCTTTGGGTGCTGCATATGGACCTATGAGCGGCCGAAGAGCTAACCCCATGACTTAGGAAGCTGAAATACAACAAGAGCCGCTCACTGGTAACCATCTGGGCCCAGGAGTGGACTCATGGCACCTGGAGGGGATTTCTTACCAGAGGGACGCTACCCACCACCCCTCATCCTCAGGGTCCTTGAAGGCCAACCTAGACTTTGCATAATTGTTAAAACACACACACACACACACACACACACACACACACACAAAACCTGTAGATATTCCAAGGATGCCTGGCAAAATTAGCAAGAGAGATTCTTTTTTTTAAAAAAATGTTTATTTGTCTATTTTTGAGAGACAGAGAGAGAGACAAAAAATGTAAGTGGGAGAGGGGCAGAGAAAGAAGGAGAGAGAGAATCCAAAGCAGGCTCTGGAAGCCTGATGCGGGGCTTGAACTCATGAGCTGTGAGATCATGACCTGAGCCGAAGTCAGACACTTAACCAACTGAGCCACCCAGGTGCCCCAGCAAGAGAGTTTCTTAAACATGATTCGGGTCAGTCTGAAGACACCTTTCCCCAAATCCTCACCAATACGGGTTCCCTTCCAACTGCTCAGTCTTGGGTAATTAAGTAGGTGAGACATGGAATCACATTGTTGCTTTGACTTGCTTTTCTTTGTGAGGTTGAAGCTTTTAGAGTAAATGTCTAGGAAGGCAATTTGGCTGGGCTTCCCAAAACTCTTAAGTGTCTGCACTCTTTTACACATGAATTTTACTTACAGAAATGCGTTGTTTATTCTCGCAAAAGAACACAGAAATTTATTATAATAATAACATCCAACAGTTGCTGAATGTTTACAACATGCCAAATGCTCTTCTAAGTGCTTTATATTATGTTCCCATTTTATCTTTACAACAGCCTATTGGGAGGCACTATTTTTATTTCCATTACACAGATGAGAATATTGAGATAGAGATTAATTACCTTGCCCACAAAACACCCAGCTAATTTATTACAGAGTCACTGACATCTAGACATAACTTACATAGCTCTCAATGAGGGAACTGGCAAAGAAACTTTGGAACAGCTCTTCAGTGCAATACCGAACAGCTGCTTGGGAAGATTCACGTAGATGCTTATTTACCTACTGATAAGGAAAGATGTTTAAGATAAACACATCCCTGTAGATAGATACCTATATATCTCTATATAGATATGTATACTATCTATAAATACACAGTACACACATATATATGGTGCAAAAAGTCAAGTAGCAAAGAGTGTCAGCCCACATAGATAGAAAAAGTATGTATTATAAATGTATCATGTCTAGGTCTGATTCTGTGTGGACAAATATTATCTGGAAGGAGATATAAGGAACCTCCACAAGACACGAGCCTACTTGTGGTTACTTTGGAGCCTAGGTGTTGGGATGGAGGAGGTTTGCCTTATTTTTTACTGCATATACTTTTTTTTAATGTGTGTTTATTTTTGAGAGAGAGAGAGAGAGAGAGCTGGGGAGGGGCGGAGCGAGAGAGAAAGAGAGGGAGAGAGACAGAATCCGAAGCAGGCTCCAGGCTCCGAGCTGTCAGCACAGAGCCCAACACGGGGCTCGAACTCATGGACCCTGAGATCGTGACCTGAGCCGACGTTGGACGCTTAACCCACTGAGCCGCCCCTACTTCATATACTTCTGCAAAGTTGGATTTAAAAGCAAAAACAAAAAGCAAAAAACCACGAGTACTACTTGAGAGATTAAAAAAACGACAAAACGATGTTTTAAGTGGACATAATGGTCTCGATCTCATGGCACTGTCTTAAGAATTAAGTGGATGGCAGCGAACGAGTCGAGCCTGTGCCCCACCGAAGGCTGGGTCTCGGTGAATACTAATCCTGAATCTGATACAACAGCTGGCCCGGGGCACACAGTACATCATTATTGATTGAAGAGTGGGGTTCAAGAGCCAGCCTTGCCCTGAAAGGCCCAGTTCTGTTCTCTGAGCAAGGGCCCTAATTGCTTGAAAACGAAGCTTCTTTTTAATTAAAATGACATGAGCACAACTGTTACAAGGATAAGCATGTCATAGAGAGAATAATCATAGACTTGGCCCCGGGAGCGGGGGGTTAAGGCCTTGGCGTTGCGGGCGTGTGAGTGCGGAGACGGCGCGAGAATGAGAATCGGGTTACTGCGAGAAGATCATTAGGTAATGCACTCAAGAGAATGCCTATTGTAAATTGTAAAAACACCACGCAGAAATTCCAAGGGTTTTGTTTGCTGTATGTGAAAGGTCACACAAAAAAACAAAGCACTCCACCCCCCCCCCCCCCCCCACCCCCCGCCCCGGTTGTTACGTTGATCAAAATCAAAACAAAAACAAAATCGGCTCCAAAGAAATTGAATCCCTTTGAAACCTTTTTATTCTTTTCAGAAAGAGGTGGGGGCGGGGAGGGGACTTCCAGACTCTGCCGAGGAGGTAGGAAGGTGGAGGGAAGGGTGATGCACCCTAACAGTGAGAAGGGCAGCCACCAGCCTGAGATCCGGAGGGGAGACTCATGTCCCCACGAGGAGCTGGACGGGAGTGCCAGCTTATACGGAGCACGGCGTGGGAAGGATGGGCCGGCACACAAGCAGCCAGAAGTCTCCATCCAGAGTTTTAACTAATGGTCGAGGCTGAATGTGGGCTCTTCTGAGAGGTTAGAATCCCTGGGAGCGGCAGACGCTGGGGAAATTGGTGCCGGCTCCTGGCTCTTCTCCATGGACCTCACCAGTGCATGGCTCATGGGAAAGACCAGGGTGGGGAGGGACACGGGAGGAATGCTCCCTGACGGTATAGGTCTGGGGACAGGAGCAGTTGCCTCTAGAGGCCCCCCCAGGACCTGCTCACGTGGGAAACCTGAAGCTGTTTGGGTAGGGGTAGCAAACCGTGGTCCCCAAGGGTGCAGGTCAAGACCCAGTGGGTTTGGAGGAAGGGACAGGAAACAAAACAAAACAAAACAAAACAAAACAAAACAAAACGCCCTCTACTCCCGGACATGAGAAATCTGCAGGGGAAAATAGGCCGGATCATGGAGAAGGCTGTCCCCCCAGGACCCAGGGAGCCAGGGCCTGTCTGGCATTGAGAATGAAAAAGCACAATCCAGAACAAGGCCTCTCCCTCCCCGGCTCAGAAGTACCGCTAACCACACAGTCCTCGCTGGGAGAGGGGCAGGAAAGGAGAGAGACACGTGTCTCCACACCTCGGAGGCACACCGTCACGGAAAGCCTGCCACGGCGGTGGGACAGCAACCCTGGGGAACGCTGTCCGGCTGCCTGGGGGTTTTGGAGTCCGGGCGCAGGGAGGGATGCCCGTCACCAGCCCCCTCCACCCCCAGGGTTTAGACCCTCCACCAGCATATGGCAAGCGTCTGGGTTTACAGTCCCCCCCCCCCCCAGACGTCAGCATCGCTCATATATGACACAGACGTGCTTATGTAACGTGAATGTGCTACTTTGAGTAAAGCTTTGGGTAGGAAAGCCCAGCCGAGTCTCCTCTGCCAACAAGAAGGGAAGTGACAGACTCTGATATTTCAAACCCTTGGGAAGAAGCCGGGGGCACGCGCTGGACGGGAAGCAGCTTTCTGCAAACACACTTTCTTCGTGGAAACGAGAAAAGACGTCCGGTGGCATTGAACCTTCGTGCTTGCTTGTTTGATAAAGGAAGGAAAAGAGCTTTTTGTAGGTGTTCTTTCACTTGCCCGTCTGCCATCATCTTGTGAGTCGGCGCTTGGCCACCCACATCCTGGAAGCCACACAGAGTTGGAGGTGAGCTGGGTGGCTCTGAGGGCTGTCGCCAGAGGTTTGCAGCACAGCCCTGGTCCACTGGGCACGGAGCTCGCCCTCCGCCTTAGCTGTCGCTTGAGCGTGAAGAGGACCGAGAGAGGGCAAGACGTTCCCCAACGTACGAGATACGCTCTGCCCTCAAAGGAAACAGGGGTGTCTTTCTCCCTCCTGGGGGTCGAGCTTTCTCTCCCCTCCTCATGCGTCCTTACCTTGCCACCTGCAGACTTTTTAAAAGTTTACTATTATTATTATTTAAAAACAGTGCTGGATCCTTTCTGACCACCTGACAGACGGAGAGGTCCTGCTCAGCTCTTCTGGGTCTTATTATCTTTACTTTTACACGTCAGATCTTCTGCAAACAGAGGAGTGAACGCCGAGTTTTCCAGTTAAATAAGCCCGTAGCGGACAGAGGTTCCAGGGTTAATTTTGAACCTATATATTGAAGTGACATTTCCCAGATACTGTGCTGTGAAACACTGGAGGGTGTTCATGGCCATTCCATGGGCAGAGTGCCCTGTGGTGAAACAGTAACAAAACAAAATTGGAAAAAAAAAAATATTGGGAATGTTGGTGAATTACTCAGAATCTGTAAATAAGCTTTGCCATAAAGAAGTGTGTTCAACATTGTGAGATGTAGAATTTTCCAAACTTATTTGACTCTAGGAAGAATTTTCTTTAAAAATCCCCATTTGGGGGCACCTGGGTGGCTCAGACGGTTGAGTGTCCGACTTCGGTCAGGTCGTGATCTCACGATTCATGGGTTCCAGCCCCGCATCAGGCTCTGTGCTGACAGCTCGGAGCCTGGAGCCTGCTTCGGATTCTGTGTCTCCCCCTCTCTCTGCCCCTCCCCTACTCATGCTCTGTCTCTCTCTCTCTCAAAAATAAATAAACATTAAAAAAAATTTTTTTTAATTCCTGTTTGGTTTGAAAAACTCTGAATCATATTGAATAAATAAAAAATAAATTTAACACTGGGCTTACTCTTTTGCAAGTACTGTAAACAGAAGCCTGACTTCTGCTACAAGAAGAAATTCCAAACCTCCGTTCAAAGGCTTCCTGGTGGCTCCCTGTCCTCTTCTAATGTGTCATTTGCCCTTTAGGCCTTAGATGGTCTGTTCCTTGGTTGGTTCATTCATTCATTCATTCATTCATCAATGTGCTAAGTACTTAGAGAATCCAAATGTTTCCCTTAGAGTCTCTGCCCTTAAGAAGCTATAATCTAGAGACGAAGGATATGACAAATGTCTCCATAAAGAGCAGAATAATGTGAATAAGACTGATTAAGCAATTAATTAACCTAATAATTGAATATTTATTGAGTGCCCACTCTGTGTACTCAACAAATGGAGGCACTGGGGAAATGGCAGTGAGCCAACTGCCTGTCCTCACGGAACGTGCACTCCAGGGGAGACACAGACAGGAAACAAACAAGTAAGTAAAACACTAGTATGTCAGGTGCCAGGAATCATGGAGGAAAGTGAAGCAGGGATGGGAGTTCCAGGTCGGGAGGCTGTGAGGTTTGGGGTGGTCAGGACAGGCTGTACTGGGAGGTTGCATTGAGCAGAGATGCAAAAGAGGAGAGGAAGGGGTTGTCCACTTTCCCGGAAAAGCACTTTCAGGCAAAGGAAAGAGTTGGTGCGATGGTGGGGCAGGTGCGTGGGTGGGTGAGGGGTACCGCTTGTCACGGATTAGAATTCTGTCTTTGAGAACAGCCCTGCAGGTATTGAAAGAGAGTTACCTGTCCTTTCCTGGTTTCTTACAAGCTTCCACGATTGAACAAGACTTCACCTGTCAGATCGTGCTTCCCTTAAACACTGCTGGTCCCTCCCATTGTCTCCTTTCCACCGGTTTCCTAGGACTGACCCCAGGGAATGAATGTGCTTTAACACAGCAAACATCTTACCTGCCCGGACGTGGATGCGGTTCTCTAATCGTTGCAGCCCAAGATGGTATTTGGAGACATGACGGCCCTGCCCTTGAACTTGTGGTCAACTTCTGCACCATGAACTGTTGCAAGGTCACGTTTATCCATTTTGTAGTCATGGAGGTGATTTTAAATGTTTATTTATTTATTTTTCAAGGGAGAGAGAGAGAGAGAGAGAGAGAGAGAGAGAGCACAAGCAGGGGAGGGATGGAGAGAGAGGGAGACACAGAATCTGAAGCAGGCTCCAGGCTCTGAGCTGTCAGCACAGCTCAAATTTGGCACAGGGCTCGAACTCACAACTGTGAGATTGTGACCTGAGCTGAAGTCAGATGCTTAACCGAGTGAGCCACCCAGGTGCCCCTCATGGTGTTGATATTAAAACTCAAAGTTGGACACTGGCGGTGACATAGGTCTAAGGACACGTTTGTTGCATGATTAGAGATTCAAAATTATCCCATAAGAGAGAACAACGGGTGTTATCTATTAGTTAACTAATTTATCTTAGGTAAGTTAGATAATAGATTATCTATCTATTAGTTAGTTAATTTACTTTAAAGATAAACTTAAGAAAGATTAACATTCCCGATATAATAAGGTCAAAGCAGATCTTCTGGTTTCTGGTGCAAACACCACGCTCAAGGAGTTGATTTATTCTATTTGGGCTTCTTGAAGCATTTGTTCCAATTCCGTGAGCAGCCTGCAGAAAATGCCACAGCACTAGGTCTTTGGTTATTGTCCCCCTTCCTGCCATGACAAAAGGAATGATTTACAGCTGTGTGTGTGTGTGTGTGTGTGTGTGTGTGTGTGTGTAGACTAAGGTGGTATATCGAGGCTTTTCTAGCCCTGATGTTCCAATGGAAGGACGACAACTTCACCAGACTTTATCTGCCACCCTCCTACATTAGCCAGGCGTGTGTATTAGCTGTCTGTTGCTTCATACCAATTATCACACACCTAGTGGCCTAACCCCCCGCCCCTGCCATGTTTATCCTCTCACGGTGTCTTCAAATCAGGAATTCAGTCACCACTTAGTGGGCCCCCTGCCTAGGATCTCACGAGGATGTAATCAAGATGTCAGCCGGGCTGTGTTCTCATCTGAAGGCTTGAATGGTGAAGAATCCACTTCTAAGCACATTTGGGTAGTTGGTAGAATTAACTGTCTTGTGGTTGTGGGACTGAGGGCCGTGGCTTCTTGCTGACTGTCAGCTAGAGGCTGTGCTCAGCTCCCAGAGACCACCTGATGTTCCCTGCAACGTGGGCTTTCCCAGTGCGGCCCCTTGTTTTATCAGCGAGAGTCGCTAGTGTTGGTCTGCTTAGATGGAGTCTCACATAATGGAGCATAGACATGGAGTGACACCCCAACATCTTTGCCATGTTCTGTTCATTAGAAGCAAGTCACAAATTCTGTCCATACTCCAGGGGAAGAAACTGCACAGCCAGCTCCAGGAGGTGAGTCATGGGTGCCATCTTACAGTCTGTCTGCCACAGGGCATATCTCCTGGAGGTCAGCTCTCATGATACATTCAGAAACTCACGTCTCTAACAGTAGCCCACCTATGATCTCATGGGTTCGTGGGCTCAGTCCCCACGTTGGCCTCTGCACTGACAGTGTGGAGCCTGCTTGGGAGTCTCTCTCTTCGTCTCTCTGCCCCTCCTCCCCTCAAAAATAAATAAACATTAATTTTTTTTTAAATCTAAAAAGGGTTTTCAGAAGTCCCTTTCTCATTTGCAGGGAGGTTGTCCTCTTCAGGGACTTGGTCCTAGCTACCGTTCTGTAGCTTAGATCAGCCATGGAACTGGCTTGGCACAGAAACCCCTTCTTGACAATCATGAACACCAAGATGGCCTGTCTCCCAAGTTCTCACATGTCCACAGCACACATCGGCTCTTCCTTGTTGCTTAGCCTATAAGGAGCATGTCAGTTCTTCTTACAGCCTTAGTTACTTTGGCAGTGAACTTGTTGCGAAAACTAGCATTTTCAGGGGCTCTGCCTTCAACACTCCTTTCAGTGTCCAGGGGACACCAATCTCCTTCATATATTCCACACCACATTTGGTTTTTGTAACACATTTTTGATGTTGGATGACTTGGGGGATGGAATTGTACCCGTCTTCTGAAAGGCCACACTCCCTCCTGTTTAGGATGTTTGTTCCGGGCATTTCTGGTGCCTGGAATCAATCTTTTCTCTCCCAAATCAGTTTCTGTTTCTTTATAGGCACACCTGGGGCCTCCAAATCCTGCCTAAGTTAGCTAACGGGGTTTGAAGCACGCTTAGAACGACTCCCGTGGGGTTGGAAAATGAGAATTCTCAATGACTATGTTGGTGGACTATTTAGGGCTGACCCTAAAACCTTTTCTGACAATGACACAATTATTTCCCCTATAAACATTTAAACCTGCAAAAAGGCCACGCACATACGAGGAAGCACTTCAAAGTCACAGTGGAAATTATGTTCTGGGCTGTGGTTTGATTTTCAGGTGGGAGTAGGGCACACAGTTGAAGTAATGTCCCTTCTAACTTTGGAAGTTACTTTTGTAAGTTCCAGGAAAGTCTTAGCAAGTCCTGGGCAAATTCTACTTTTCTCAGCTGTGCTCTCTACCGGGGGTGGGGGGGCAGGCAGGAAGAGCCCGCCTCTTTGGATGGAGTCCTACCCTGTGAAGCCCAAGTGGCCTGAGTGTTGTTCTTGGCAAAGTCCAGATTTTGTGCCCTTAACCACCATGGTCTTTCCCTTGGGCCCCTTCCAACAGGATGGTGTGGGCATACGGGTGCCAAATGACCCAGAAACAGGCGGCGAGCGGAGGAGAGAGCGGAAAACTACCTTATATCCTGACAGCCGCCCAAACGGCTCCCCTCCACATGCACTTGAAGAATGGCACAGGAAGAAAACTTGCTGAGGTTCACATCATGGAACAGCATGAGTTCATTCCCAGAGTTGAATTTTCTATATTTAGGCTCTTCCTTCATCGCGGGAAACACCTGCAGGTCATATTCCTGCTCTACCTCAAGGTGCTGATCTCTTTTTCCTCCAGAAATCAACACCTCTAGGGGCTGATATGCCCGAACGGCACAAAGATAGTTGGACACTCGCAATCTCTACATACGCTAAAGGCGGAGAGAGGAGTCGCACGTGCGAATTGGCACATTAGCACGTTATTTCCTACTGCATTAAAGCCCCTTTCGAAAATGTTGTATTTCTTTATCATGTAAGCAATATATGTTACTGCTGAACTATGGGAAGACACAGGGAAACCAGGAGAAAAAGTGGGAGAAGTACTTGTTATCTCAGCAGTAACCACATTCAAGCCTTTGCTGTATACATTCTTACGGAGTGGTCTCTATGTTATGTATGAATCAATCATACATACTATTTTTAAAAATTTTTAACATGTTATTTGTTTATTTTTGCGAGAGAGAGAGCGAGAGAGCGCACAAGCAAGGGAGAAGAGAGGAGAGACAGGGAGACAGAGAATCTGAAGCAGGCTCCAGGCTCTGAGCTGTCAGCACAGAGCCCGTCGCGGGGCTCGAACTCAGGAATGGTGAGATCGTGACCTAGGCCCAAGTCGGACGCTTAACCAGCTGAGCCACCCAGGCGCCCCAGTCATGCATCCTATTTTATAATCTGCTTTTTAACTTCTCGATGCATCATGAGTAACTTTCCACGTTAATGAATTTATTGATGCCACTACGATTCTGATTCCGGTTCCAACGTGTGGAGTTTTTCCTCTATGTAGCCAAGCAATTCTCGGACACCAGCCGGTGTCCTACAGTTTAACCCAACCCTGACACTACCTGGAGGCAGCTTCAGATCTCAGATTCCATAGGTTAATGGATCAGTCCCACAAGACTGGCTGCCTCCCCACCCCTCTTCCGATGCCAATCATGAGTCCAAGCTGTTATCTGTGCTTCCGATGGACTGGCCACGGATAGAGGTTCAACGGATTAGCTAGAGCAGCTCACAGAACTCAGGGAAGCGTCTCACTCACTAGGTTACTGGGTTATTATCAGGGGATACAACTCAAAACAGGAGATGCACGGGGCCAGGTGAACAGGAAGAGGCATTGAACTTCCCTGCTCTGAGTGTGACGTTCTCCCCGCGTCTCTGAGAGCTCCCCAACCCAGAAGCTGTCCTAACCCCATCCTTTACAAGGAGGCGTCCTTACAGCGGCACGATTGATTAAATCAAGGCCACTGGTGATTGAACTCAATCTCAAGCCCTCTTTCCTCCCCTGAGTGGGGAGGGGGTGCTAAATGTTGCAAGCCTTTAATTACAAGGTTGGTCTCCTTGGCGACCAGCCCCCTCCAAAGGTGCTCCCCAAAAGCCGCCTCATTAACATAACAAAAGACATCTTTGCTGCTCTCCCTAGAAGAAATTCCAAGGGTTTTAGGTGTTTTGTGCCAGGAATTGGATGAAGACCAAGTGTGTACCTCTCATAAATCACAATATCGCAGGGCAGTGTAATTTTTAATGGCTGCATATTATTTCATCATATGGATGTACCATAATTTATTTGATTGGCCCCTTAATTCTTGAATAACTAAGTAGCTTCTAGCCTTTCACAGCTATTCCTGTGCAATGGCCACACAAGTTCATCGGTTTCTTGCTCGTTTTGGATCTTAGGTGCACAGAGTTGGATTGCGCCTGATCTCCAGCTCAGGGTGCCCTGTCTTCGTTAACCCATTAGAAAAATCTTGTCTTATTTTATTCCCTTATTCATTCCAACCCAAGGTTCATTCCATTGCCCCTTCATAGATCCTACTTTTGAGTAATTCATGTGTGTCCTTCTGATCTAGTCTCTAGATCTTTGTATATGCAATTTGGGGAAACATTATGTATTATCCTGTGTGTTTTAAAACTTGCATTTCTTAAAAAAATTTTTTTTAATGTTTTTATTTATTTTTGAGACAGAGAGAGACAGAGCATGAGCAGGGGAGAGGCAGAGAGAGAGGGAGACACAGAATCTGAAACGGGCTCCAGGTTCTGAGCTGTCAGTGCAGAGCCCGACGCGGGGCTCGAACTCACGGACCGTGAGATCATGACCAGAGCCGAAGTCGGACGCTCAACCGACTGAGCCACCCAGGCGCCCCTAAAACTTGCATTTCTTAATTTCCACTGAGCACGGCATAGTAAACTTTTCTTTCGCCGATGTACACAGCTTCTCTCCCTCCCTTTTCATGTCAGGAGAGTACTTAGTCACATGTGTTGCACTGAGGTTATGTGTCCCCCGTCTCTGGCCGGGACGTGGCCACTCCAGTGAGGTGTAGCTGGGCATGTGTCCATTCCGTCTTCCCTTTCCCCAGGGTCTACTTTCTTACCGGGGACAGATGGGGTCCTTGCAGCAGGGGGCAAAGCATGAACCGTCACCCCCTCTGCATTC
>NW_024412433.1:5236192-5249572 GCF_014898765.1 Herpailurus yagouaroundi
GGACGCTTAACCGACTGCGCCACCCAGGCACCCCTATTTTTTTTTTAAAGAAGCATCTCGAAGGCCTGATTTACATACAACAAAATGCATGTTTTTTAATGGCGATATTGATGAATTTCGATACGTGTATTATTCATACAACCACCATCCCAATCGCAATATAAGGTATTTCCGTCACTCCAGAAAGTTCCACCATATCCCTCTGCAGTCGATCTCCACCCCAACCCCCATACCTCCAGGTAACCACTGATGTGATGTCCATCCGCCCTGGTTAGTTTGAGCTTCTCTGGATTTCATATAAATGACACCATCCAGGATGTACTCTGCTGAGTCCTCCTCTTGTGCTCAGCTTAATACCTGGGATATGCATCCGGGCCGTTGCACTTATCAACTTACCCTTTCTTTTTTATTTAAAAAAATTTTTTTAATGTTTTTATTTATTTTTGAGACAGAGAGAGATAGAGCATGAGCAGGGGAGGGGCAGAGAGAGAGGGAGACACAGAATCCAAAGCAGGCTCCAGGCTCCGAGCTGTCAGCGCAGAGCCTGACGCGGGGCTCGAACTCACAAACCCCGAGATCGTGACCTGAGCCGAAGTTGGACGCTTAACCGACTGAGCCACCCAGGCGCCCCTCTTTTCACTTTTCAATTGTACATTACAATATTTGAGCTTTCTGCTAATGCATGTAGAAAGTTGTGGGCTCTTTGTTCTCTCTGGGCACTGGCATGCATTTCCTCACTTATTCTTTTGAGTTTTCCAACAATTTTAATTTTTTTTTCAACGTTTTTTTTTTTATTTATTTTTGGGACAGAGAGAGACAGAGCATGAGCGGGGGAGGGCCAGAGAGAGAGGGAGACACAGAATCGGAAACAGGCTCCAGGCTCCGAGCCGTCAGCCCAGAGCCTGACGTGGGGCTCGAACTCACGGACCGCGAGATCGTGACCTGGCTGAAGTCGGACGCTTAACCGACTGCACCACCCAGGCGCTCCGAGTTTTCCAACAATTTTAAACACGCATGCACTGCAACGAATGTGAATTGTCCCTACCCCCGTTGCTAAGCCAGATGTGATAATATTCTGTAAGTATTCATGAGTTTGTGGTAGTTAAATAACTTGTTTTTTTTTTTCAAAAACCATTTTTTGTATGTTTATTTATTTTTGAGACAGAGAGAGAGCATGAGCGGGGGAGGGGCAGAGCGAGAGGCAGACACAGACTCCCAAGCGGCTCCAGGCTCCGAGCTGTCAGCACAGATGGCCTAGGCCCATCTCCCCCTGCTGCCTGTTTAGACTTGGAGCATCTTAACCTCAATGCGGGCCATCTAACCTGAGCTCCAAATCCTCCTTAAGGGCCCCCTTCGTGGCATTTAGAGCCTCCCGTGCAACCGGGGCTCCAGGATATCCCGTGGTCCCTAAATCTGACCCCCAAGGAGAGCCCCAAGTTATACCCGAACTGCGACTGCGGGTTTGGCGAAGGGCGCTGCACACGGGCCGGCGCTGGCGTGGGGCTTCTGTGTGTTCCAGCACCTCGGGGCCTTGAGCCGCTCTCCGCGGACACAGAGCTCCGCCCTGCACCCAAAACAGCGGGCGCTGCCCCTGTCTTGCCTGAGAACCCTTCCTGCCTTCCGCTAATAAACATGCTTTATTTGGATACACCTTTTCTTCCTCCTGGAAACTGTATCGCTCTCTGAGGCCAGAGGTACGGCAGGTTTATCTTCGTTCCCCACGGAGCCGGGGGCCTGGGCACAGCAGGTGCAACCGAGTTCAGCCGTTGAACAGAACCGGAAGGCCAAAGCGAAATGTTCTCTGTTGCTATTCTGTTCTCTTTTGGAATCTCCTTCAAGGACGACACCACCCTGTCCACACGACTCACAGGTCTGTGTCAGCTCTGGCCCCTCTTGAAGCGCAACCGACCTTCTCCTTCCCCTTCCTCTTCTTGGCTGCACCTCCTATTTTGAAACTTGCCTTCTTACTGGGAAAACAGCTCAAATTTGTACAATAATTCCTTGCTGCAGAGGTGGGTGTGGGCGTTGGGTGGAGCAGGGGGAGGGGGGAGGTGTTAAAACTCCAAGGGAACAGGATGCCTCGAAATAATTAAGGGCAGGGTGGTGGCTGCGGCTTCCCATTTAATTAGGTGACTAACAATACTGGCGAAACGGCCCCAGGGGACCGGCTGCAGTCTGAACACAGCAGGAGCACGAGTACCCGATGCTGAGGGCACCTGCCTGCCACCACTCGAGGCGGGGGAAGGGCCCGGAAGTCAGGAGCCCAGGAGGCAGCCTGTGTTCGGCCTGTGACGCGCCGAATGCCCTTGGCAGATCACCTCGCATCTCTGCAATTCAATATCTTCATCCACGGAAGGGTTGGATGGGTGACCCCGGGGGTCCCTTTAATCGCAGACATTTTGGATCTGTGATCTCCTCCGGGTTCGAACGTTCTCGGCTTCAGAGGCGGCGCAGAGAGGAACAGGACACAGACTCCGGAGCTCGGCATAGCTGGCGGAGGCTGGGCCAAGGCTGAGGTCAGGCGGGCGCTACTGAAGCTGTTTGGGCACGGCGCAGACGCGCAAACGGAGGTCTGACCCGCCCCCTGCCTTCTCAAGTGGTCAAGCCGTCGGGGTGGTTCATGCTAGAGTTTTTCCAGTTGTTCAACAACGCAGCTATTGAAGACATTTACGAAAATTACCTAAGGCGTGAGCAACTAGGCCAAAGACTTTTCTGTTAAGTTTCGGCCTGGTACGTCTCCCATACAAGCGCATCTTCCAAAAGCCATCGTGCCTTGGAATAGTAACATGTGAACTTGACCGTGGCCTGATGAAGTGGTTCGATATCAGAATGGAGCCAAAGATTAGGTGTGTTCAAGGTAGGCAAATCAACATTATTCACACTCAGATAATATGCAAGGCCTGTAGGAAAATATTTCTGCGTCAATACAGCTTCACAGGGGACACCTGCTTCCACTGCGCCTCTGTCCCACCTGATGTTCCAATTTTCCCCACAAGGGGCGAGCTAACCTGGTCTCCAGCTCAACATCCCTCAGACCTGCTGGGCAGCAAACAGACTCACCAGGGGACCGTGTCTTTTTAAGACACTCACAAAAAAATACGCTCTTTGGAAAAATGCGTGTCCCAAACTATAAAATCACTATAGGTGTTTGGGATGTTAGTTTGAAGTTGAAAAATGATAAAACGAAATCTACTCACTGTTGATGCATTCTTACACGGGAATAAAGACAGACGCGATGTTTCACAGAGTAAGAACTTCAGAAAAATGTTCTCAGGCATGTATGTTCTCTAACAACTTAGAAGGACCCAGAGGACTCGAGCCAGGAGCAGGGCGCTATCCTGGTAATATGAAATCGCTTCCTTGAGTGCCATAGGCACAGGGGAGGTCTTTGCCACGAGGTACACAGGGTTCTTCGAGAACAACTTAGAAAAATTCACCATTGCTTCAAAAGCCGATAAACAATAAGGAGAAACAGGTGTTTTTGTACAACTGTAGTGGGGGTCGAGAGTTTTGCCAGGCAGCAAATATGTTTGTATAGATGTTGTCTTAGCCTGGGCCGCCATAATGGAACACCGCAGACAAGGTAGCTTTAAACCACAGAAATTCATTTCTCACAGATCTGGAGGCTGCGCCTCCCAGGTCAAGGTGCCGGCAAAGCAGGTTGCAATCTGAAGCTTCTCTTCTTCTCTTGGCTTCTGGAGAGCTACCAGCTCGCTGTGTGTTCATGTGACCTCTTCTCTGTGAAAGAGTGAGGAGAGATCAGAACTCTGGTCTCAGTCATTGCATCATGGGGCCCCCACCCTCATGACTCCATCTAACCCCTTGTCCAAACACTGTCCCATTGAGGAGTAGGGCTTCAACATGTGAATTTGGGAGGGGGACCAAAGCATTCAGTCCATGACATAATTTTGTACATATAGAGTATAAATATACAGACTTTCATATATATATATATATATATATATGTGTATATATATATATATATTGACCCAAAATATGTCCATCTTTAGACAGTTGCCTTGAAAGCCAGCAGCCAGGAACGTCAGGAACGCCCGGCCAGGGCCAGGGGGGTGGCCAGACAGGAACTGAGCGCAACAGAAGGGAAAGATCCCAGCAGGGAGCCTGCCCTGGCCTGGTCACGGGTATTGCCAGGCACCGGCTCCCCGACCAGCTCTGGGGGGCACCTGCTCAGTACATCTGGGGTGGGAGGGGGTCGATGGTAGCAGCAAGACGACGCTCTTTCTGTTTGTCCATGAGTTGACTATGGATGAGAGCACAGATCACGAGACAGCCGCTGGGCAACACCCACGGCAGCCATCTGGGAGAGCCCTGACAGTCACACATAAACAACCAAAGCCATAGATGGTGGCATGGTAGGAATTCGGAGAGGCCGTTTCTCACTGCTGGATTTCTTGCTCCCTTCCACGCGAATTCCAGTCAACCAAAGCTTTACTCGCTTCCTTCCAACCCCCAGATACTTTGCAAGCCTAGGCCCGGCTCACATATCAGTTTCCCTTTGGAGGGGAAGAAATGGCTCCCCTCTTTAACCATCCAATTCTTCCCCCTCTTCGGCTCAGAGACCAACATCGCCATGACCTTCCCCGGAAACTCAGGCTTCCAGGAATCTCTCGGCTGAGCACGCATAGCACATATTCTCTGTACCATCTGGACCACCTTGCCGAGTCCTTTTGCCGTCCACACGGAGACTTTGGGGTCTTTAAGGCCGGGGGAAGATACCAGCAGATCCTTCTTTGAGCCTCCTCAGCTGTGGAGGGCCTGGTTAGGGGAGGCGTGGCCGGGTTTGCTGTCTGCTTCCGGCCCCAGGTCTCGGCCTTTGCCAAACAACCGAGCAAATACAGTCGGAAAGTCCTTTCCCACCCTCAGGGGCATTTTACTGCTGTGAAACATTAGCAGTTATGAAATTCTTGACAACGTGTTACTACACAGCTGTCCCCAGTCAGCTATTAGAAGAAAGAGAAAGAAACCAACATTTATTGACCATCAAGCAACAGGTTCTTTCCATATATTATTTACTTTCCAGAAGCCTATGAATTAGGTATCTGTTTTCCCGTATTACAGATGAGGAAGTTGAGCCTCCCGGAGATTAGGTAAATTGCCCAAAGCCGCCCAGTTAAATCTGGGACTGGCAGTCCTTTACCTACCCAGTCTGAAGTGATGTCCCTTGGCTCGTTTGAGTCACTTTTTAAGTCCAGACATCGGTTATTTATTGAGCCTTAAGAAAGAACTTTCAAGAAGAAAGAGGGGTGCCTGGATGGCTCCGTGGGTTAAGCGTCTGACTCTTGATTTCAGCTCAGGTCATGATCTCACAGTTGTGAGATCGAGCCCCATGTCAGGCTCCATGCTGAGCGTGGAGACTGCTTGGGATTCTCTCTCTCTCTCTGCCCCTCCCTTGCGCTCTCTCTCTTTCTCTCTCAAAAACAAAATAAAAAGAAAGATCACAGGAAGAGATCATCAATCTCTTTAGTCATCAGGGAAATACAAACCCAAACCACAACGAGACATCATATCACACCTGTTAGGATGGCTTTGATCAGAAGCACAGAAAATAAGAAGTGTTAGCAAATGTATGAAGACATGAGAACCTCCACGCACAGCGGGGAGGAATGTCAAATAGCGCAGCTACCAGAAAGCATCCTGGTGGTTGCTCAAAACGTTAAACGTACAGTCAACCAAAGGACCCGGCCATTCCGCTCTGGTGCGTACCCACGGGAAATAAAAACGTACGTCCACACAAAACTTGCGTGCGAATGTTCACCGAAATGGAATTCAGAACAGCCAAAAGGTGGAAAGAGACCAAGTGTCCATCAGTGGATGAACAGAATGTGGTCTATCCATACCCTGGAAAGTTATTTGACAGTAAAAGAGAGCGGAGTGCTGATCCGTGCGGTCACCTGGGTAAACTTGGAAAACGTGATTCTCAGCGGAACAAGTTGGTCACAGCTCACGTACTGCGTTGTGCCGTTTATATGAACTGTCCAGGATGCAAATCTGTAGAGACAGGAACTAGATCGGGGTTTCCAGGGGCTGGGGGAGGGGAAGTGACTGCTGAGTACAGAATGTCTTTTTCAGGTGATGGGATATATTTTTTAAAGTTTTTTTTTTTTTAATTTTTATGGAAAGAGAGAAAGAGGGAGCACAAGTTGGGGAGGAGCAGAGGGGCGGTGGGGGGAGAGCATCCCAAGCAGGCTCTGGGCTGTCAGTGCACAGAGTCCCGGTCAGGGTTCCATCCCACGAACCGTGAGATCGTGACCTCAGCCGAAATCAAGAGGCAGGTGCTTAACCGACTAAGCCACCCAGGCGGCCCAGGCGATGGGCTGTTTTGAAATCAGGTGGTGGAGATGTCTGTATAACACGGTCCATGTACTAAAAACCATTGAATCGTACCCTTGGACGGGCGAATTGTATGTGAAATATACATATATCTGTTATCAAACAAAAACAAAAAGAAAGAAGAAGAAATAAAGACGCAAAGGCATTTCTACTTCCTGTACTCATAGGGCACGGATGGGTTCCCTGGGTTCAGGGAACTGGCCTACAAGCAGTGTCTCGAGACCTCCGAATGGCTCCTCAACGCCATGCTTCTGTCCGTCCTTGTCTCCCTCCCGGAATGCTCTTTCCATTCCTGACTGCCCACAGACCAGCCAGTCCACCACCAGGGCCCTGCCCCCCCAACGCCCGCACTTCTCTGTGGTTTTCCTGGATCGGCCTGGCAGGTGGCCTCACTCTGTTCTCTGTCCCCAAAGACTGTGTGCCTCTTGGACCTGTCACACAGCATCATGGTTCCTGGCCACCTGTCTGTCTTCCTGATGACCCTGTGAGGCCCCTGACGGGCTGAGACACTGTCCCCTTTATCTCTGAGTACCCGGCGGCTGGCACAGGCCTGGCAGACAGCAGGGACGAGGTACATGCGTGTGGGGTGGCACTGTGCGTGCCCACACAAACACGAGCGGAATTCACTGAATTTCTTTTTAGCCAGTTTCCTCCTTCCCGTTAAATTCGGGACAAGTGGTCAGGTATGAACGTTCCTATTGTGGGTGAAGAAACAAACAAAACAGAAACCAGGTTTGGAATGTAGGGAGCTGGCCACCCGGCCACCCAGGGCTGAGAAGGACGGGCAGATCCTGCTAGAGATTCTGAATGCCAAAAAGCCAAAGGCAATTACCTTAAAAATAGCAACCTACCTTGTGCTGCCGGTGAAATTTGGCTTGTGGACAATAAACAAAATAGATTTAGTTTCGCAATTTGCCGATGCTGGGAAGGTTTGGTCAGAACAGTAAATAATTTCAAGGAAGCTAAACATCTGTCGCCTGGCTGCCAAATCAATTTGTTCGCACTTTAGATGCGTTCTATAAAAGTTCTTGAGAGTATTGATGGGAAATTCGGATTGCTAATCGATTAATGCCGGTCTTTCTCAATTACACCTTGTGTTACTGAGGAATTTGGGTTGCAGAGCCCAGAGAGTCATGTGAGCTGCTGAAGTAACAAAGGGAAATTCATCTGAAAGGTGTAGGGGCCTCTAAGAACCCAAGGCCTGGAGGCTACTGGTTTCAGGATGGAAAGTAGTCAGGCCCTGGAGCTTGATGGGACCCTCAAGGAGACCACTCCCAGGGACTCCGGTTTCCCCTTCCCTGGGTTTCTGCGTCAGTCCTTCCTCTGTTGCGGAAGGCCCATCTCGACAGAATTCAAAATGGCACCCCAGCAGCTCCCGTGTTGACCTCAGTTCCGAAGACAAGCCGTCAGGCTGACGCGGAAAGCCTCACTTCCCGATCAGGTATACGTTAGACTTAATCTTGGTAAGTTTTGAATTAAAAGCACCCTGTTCAACACTGTTCAACACTATCGGGATTTCAGGGGCTTCCTCCCCCCACAGAGCGCTCTTTAGCCTTGGGTAAGCTTCCCGTGGCCGTTGTTATGTGAGCCTGGGTGCTTGCAGGGGCTCATGCAGATGGGCCACGTGGCCACGGTGGGCAGTCCCAGCAGAAGGAAGGGGACAGGGTTCAGGGCTCCAGCCCCTGATCAGCAGCCTTCACAGCACCTCCCACAGCCATAGTGCCATTTTTCTAAACTCTTTTCCACTCAGCTCTGTTTCCTTAAAAAAGGTGCTTTGCTTCCCTAGCAATTTATAGATCCTTACGTTGCAATATGGACTATTTAATTTACTTTTTAGGTTTATGTATTTATTTTGAGAGACAGAGAGAGAGAGAGAGAGAGAGAGAGCATGAACAAGGGAGGGGCAGAGAGAGAGGGAGAGAGAGAGAATCCCAGACAGGCTCTGCCCCCATGCGGGGCTCGATCCCACAGACCTCGAGATCACGACCTGTGCCGAAATCAAGAGCTGGACGCTTAACTGACTGAGCCACCCAGGTGCTCCAACATGGAAGATTTAATAGGTAACTCTCGGAACAGTGGAGGTTCCACTGAGACGCTGAGGGGGAGGGGGCAGGGCTCCAGCTAGTGGTGGGACACAGGGGGCAGGATCCAGGAGCGAGGGAGAGGCTTGAAGCCCTCAGAACTCCTGACAACATCCAAAGGCCTGCATTTTGCACGCTGGTTGATGCAATCAGGAGTTGGGTGGGATACCTGGTCAGTAAGACAGGACGAGGAGACGGGCAGACAATTAATTGATTGCTTCGATGTCCGGGGCTGGTTTTCTGGAATCCTGGGCTCAGACGGTCATGAGGTATAGACCACACCCACGAGGGACCAGGAACCCTGCTCTCCTGTGAGGCCATCTGAGGAGGTAGGATGTGGGCCTCTGGAGCCAGAGGCTGTAGGAGGGCTGGGCCAGGGAGTCCAGGGCTCGGTCTTCAACTTGTCCAGAGAGGATGGTCAGGGGCTGGGGGGCCGGCGGGGTGTAGATCGGCAGATCCTTACAGGCTTTCAGACTCTGAGGCCAGATGGGGTTCAGAGTTCTAATCGGGAGACCGGGGTGCACGTGCGGGGCAGGGTGTCCTGGGAGAGTGACAACGGTGCTGGCCCCCTCCTCCTGGCAGGGCCGGGGCTGGATTGGTCCCCACCAGGACTGGCTCAGAGATGGGGGCGCAGGGGGAAGCCAAGCTGGTGGCAGGTGCAGCAGCCTTCCCGCTTCTGTGGCTTCCAAGATGATTACGGTGGAGGAAGAGAGAGAGGTGGAGGGTCCGCGGGGGGCTGGCTGGCCCCTCGGGACGGCAGACAGCACTTGGCTGCAGGGGCTGGAGACCTGGGCTCTCCGGACAGCTCTTTCCTCGGCACTCTCTGATCTGGAGGAGCGGCCCACCTCGGAGCATGCTTCCTCGCCCATCAAATGGGAAAAACACTAACTCCTTGTGAGACTCGAGGTCACTTACGTCAAGCCCCTGGCACAGAGCATTTGGCACACGGTGCACGCATGATCAGCGCTAACGCCCTGGCCTTTGGCTTCTCTGCGATGCCGAACAAACCATTCATCTCGCTGTCTTATAAAAGGGGAAACGCGCCTTCCCTTTTTACATCACAGGGACGTCGGCAGGTACAGGTGTCACGATACACATTAGGGTGCCCGGGCTGTGGCCGTCACTGATTGCACGCCAGTCCTCTTCTCTGCCTTTCCCGGTCTCCCTTGAAGTCGGGTTGTGGCGGGGTTCCGGCTCGTGGGATGTGGGGTGTGGGCAGAAGTTACGGGAGCCACCCGCAAGCCCGCCTCTCAGAACATTCCCCCGGATTCTCCACTTGCCTCTCTTCCTCTGCCCTAACCACCTAGGAAGGCGCCGAAGTAGGTGGGCTGCCCAACCTGCATTGCGAGAAATCAACCTTTCCTGAGGGTCTACTCGTTATTGAAGCAGAGCTGAGGCTACCCTGAGGAATTCGGGGACTTCAAAACTCCTCAAGCCCAATCCTATTCCTTACCCCTCCCAAGATGTCCCCCAAACAAGGCATTATCTAAACAGGAACGACTATCTGGCACGCAGTATTTCGATCTTTCAAAAACTAACAAAGAAACTCTCCATGGTCTGTTTTTCTCCCCCTCTCCTTTTTTTTTTTTTTTTTTTTTTGCTTTGGTTCATATTTATTCCCTCTGTTCTTCATCATTAAGCATCACTTAGCCTCTCATTTCCCCACATTTTCCTTCTTTATTAAGTCGGACCAACTGTTGATGACTCATATTCTCTTTTACTGTAAATCGCTGTGCCTTTTTTTATCTTTATGTGATTAGACTTCAGCTTTCTTTTCAAAATATTATTATTTAAAGAATTTGGGGTGCGTGGGTGGCTCAAGCGTCTAACTCTTGATTTCGGCTCAGGCCATGATCTCACGGTTTGTGGGATCGAGCCCCTCATCGGGCTCTGTGCTGAGCACAGAGCCTGCTTGGGATTCTCTCCCTCTCTTCTCTCTCTCTCTCTCCATCTCGTGCTCTCTCTCTCTCCCAAAAACTTTAAAAATTTTTTAAAAAATTTAAAGAGTTTTGGGGCGCCTGGGTGGCTCAGTCGGTTAAGCGTCCGACTTCAGCTCAGGTCACGATCTCACGGTCCGTGAGTTCGAGCCCCGCGTCGGGCTCTGGGCTGATGGCTCAGAGCCTGGAGCCTGCTTCCGATTCTGTGTCTCCCTCTCTCTCTGCCCCTCCCCCGTTCATGCTCTGTCTCTCTCTGTCTCAAAAATAAACGTTAAAAAAAAAAAGTTTAAAAAAAATTTAAAGAGTTTTAATTGTAGTAACATATACATAACATTAAATGTGCTATCTTCATTTTCCTAAAAAATTTTTTTGAAAGAATGGAAATTTTCTGAATGCGTGAGCAGAGATAAAAATTTTAAAACATAATGCCCAATTCTGTGGCTTAATGGAAGACCAATATGCAATAGTTAAAAAGAATTTAAGTGCTTTAAATGACTTTAGAAGTAGTAAGTGAATGGGTACTTTCAGTCTGCTTGAAAGCAGGCCCTCTTGGATTAAAGGCCCAGCTGGCATCTAAAAGGTCAATTTCTTTAGGCAATTAGACTTCCTGGCTGAGTAGAGTATGTTTGTTTAGCGTTGGTCGCGTCCTATCTATCAGGCTACACCACATTAACAAAAGATGTAGTAATTAGATATTTTGGGGTTTCCTTTCCTTTTTACTTTTTATTAAATTAAAAAAAAGTTCTTATTTATTTTGAGGGAGAGGGAGACAGAGCATGAGCTGGGGAGGGGCAGAGAGAGAAGGAGACACAGAATGGGAAGCAGGCCCCAGGCTCTGAGCCATCAGCACAGAGCCCGATGCGGGGCTCGAGCTCACGAACCGTGAGATCATGACTTGAGCCGGAGTCGGAGGCTGAACAGACTGAGCCACCCAGGCGCCCCTATTTTTGGGTTTTCTTAAGATAAATAAATAAAACATAAATAAATAAATAAATAAATTAATTAATTAATTAATTAAATGCGCCATCTTGAGGTGTAGTCCAATGGTGCTAAGTAGATTCACACTGCGCAACACGTCTCCGGATCTCTTCACCTGCCCAGACTGAAACTCCGTCCCCGTGACGAACAACGCTCCATTCCGCCTCCCCCAGCCCCTGCAACCGCCGTTCTATGTCCTGCCTCTCGAATCCTAGACTAGAATGCCTCTAGAATTCGACTCCTCTAGATCCTTCAAATCAGTGACATCATACCGTATTTGTCTGCTCTGTGACCGGGTTTATTTCACTTACGTAACGTCTTCCAGGTTGATCCGTGTTGTGGCGTGAGATCGGGTGTCCTTCCTCTTAAGGATGGGATAATATTGCGTCCTATGGATAGACTGCGGTGTTGATCCATTCGTGGTCGGTGGACCCTTGGGTTGCTTCTACATTTTGCTTGTCGTGAATACTGCTTCTGTGAACGCGGGTGCAAATAGCCCTTGGAGACCCTGCTTTCTCAGCCTTTTGGGCAGACACCCAGAAGTGCGATCACATGGTAGTTCTATGTTGAATGTTTTAGGGAAACATCATGTATTTTCTGGAGTGACTACCATTTCACATTCCCACTGACCGTGCGGACGGATTCTAATGTCTCCACATCCTCGCCAATATTTGTTATTTTACGCTTTTCTTTGACGGCAGCCTTCCCGGTGGGAATGAGGTGGTATCTCCTTGTGGTTTTGATTTGCGTTTTCCCTCATGGTTGGGGACGTCCAGTATCTTTTCGTGTGCCTGCTGGCCATTAGTATATCTTCGGTGAAATGTCGACTCAAGACATTGCCCGTTTTAAATGGGGTTGTTTGTTTTTTGCTTTTATTCCTTCTCAAGATAAGAATATGGAGAAGCAGGTAGGTGAATTTCAAAGGATGCCGTGGGAGCTTTTATTCTGAAATGATCGTCTGGACTCCAGGCCCTGGGCAACATTCTCAAACTCAGAAGAGTCATTTCTCCTACTCAAAGTTCAAGGAATTCAACACCCACAGAGTTGTTTTCAGAGCACTGGCCGCGAGCCCAAAGGGCAGGCATTATGTTCCTCCAAGGGCTTTATGGATGGTGCCGCCTACAGGGTCTCTTCCTGGTTGGGAGGCTGGGAGGGGGCCATTCGGCCTGCCTGCTTGGGCTGGAGGGCAAGTCTGGGAAAGGGACTCCTGATGAAGTGCCCCATGGCTCCCCCGTCCCCCGAGACCTCCCTCACGGCCCCGCTCCTCAATGCTCCCTGGCCTCGTGTCCTCCCTCCTATCCTTCGCAGGAGTCCCTGAGAGCAGTTTCTGTGGGACTTTGGTCCTGATCCTCAGTGCTCCGGCCTCCGGTGTCGGGAGCGGCTGGGGACTTGGGGTCTGGAGGCGCTAGTCAGTGGCTTGATACCTGTGTTCCTTCTGTGGCGACCAGAGCAGCCCGGCTTCTCAGGTCTCAGTTTTCGCCTGTAACCCTCTGGTTGGGGCCGAAATCTGGAGACGCACGCAGGGTTAGTTCATCACGAGAAAGAAACCCAGGGGCAAGCTGCCCACGGGCACCGGTGGGGAGACTGAGAGTGGAGGCTGGGACTCCCCCTGGGCTCAGGGCTCACACCAACCCCGCCAACACCCAGGAAACGAGAGGGCACCCCTCCTGCTCTCTGCACCACGCCTCTCTGCCTTCCCTTCCCGGTTCCCTTCCCTGTGTTCCTGCGGCATCTGTGTTCTGTCCTTCAGGGCTTGTGGGTGCCTGGAGGAGCCCTCAGGTCCTTTAGGTCCTATCACCAGGGCAAAGGAGCCCTTTCCTGACGATTATTGGCCAGCTCTCAGAGCATAACTTGAAATTAGTGACTTGGGCCAACAAGATTTCTGGTCTTAAAGAAGGAGATTTGTCCAGAAAGGGGGATTGGGAAGGAAAAGCTCGTGAGGGGCTCCCACATAAGATTTCGTCTAAAGAAAGTGTTGCACTGGTTTGAAAGGAAGGAAGGAAAAGGGGGAGACAGAGAGAGAGAGAGAGAGA
>NW_024412433.1:5249672-5320232 GCF_014898765.1 Herpailurus yagouaroundi
GAGGAGGAAAGGGAGGGGGAAGAGGGAGAAAGGGAAGGAAGGAAGCAGAGGGGGATGGGGGAGGGGAGGGGAGGAGGGGGATGAAGGGAAAGGGAGGGGAAGGAGGGGGAAGGGAGGAGGAGGGCGGGGAGGAGGCAGAGGGGTGGACACACTGAAAAGCAATGTACGGAAGCCATCACTCTTGGTCAGTGCTGGGGGTCCAGCTAGGAGAGAGGTGACTTGGGACCGTGTTATGGGGACTCTGGGTTCTGCTCAACTTGGGGATGCTGTTTTTTCCTTCTGGAGGCTGGGATAAAGTCCTTGTGCAAGGCTTCAACTCTCTCAGCCAGGATATTCCTTCTCTAGAAGGATCGCCTTCACCTGTTTAGGACGTCAAACACTGGTTTTCACGCAATTTCAGCAGAGACGCACGTGTGTGTTTAGGGCCCAGGGGTGGTGGCGGGGGGGGACACAGCCTCCCCAGCTCGGCCCCCGAGAGGATAATGAGTCATCAACCCGTCCTGTCACCGGTCACCTGGAGGGCCCCGGCCGAGAGTCCCTCCACCTGGCTCTGCCACGACTTGCAAAAAAGGCAGTGAAACACAGGCAGGTTGTACAAGGCGGTGTGATTTCGTGTCCGAAATCCACTGCCCCTCGCACGTGAGGGTAAACAGGAAAGGCCGTGGGGCAGCCCCGGTCCCTCGAAGAAGGACCTCTGTACATGACCTTACACATTTTAGAGTGGGCAGGAACCATCGGGTGGCTAAGAGTCATGATACAATTTGGGGTGGGTACGGGATAAGTGCTGGAAAATATTTCTCATCTTGGTTCATGTTAACCTGTATTCTAGCCTCCCCCCGATTTTTTTTACGATAAGCGTATTTCTTTTTTATTGTTAATACGAAACCGCATGCGAATAACGTCTTACACGCGATACAGGCATAGTGAGGATTATTTTCATCCAGAGAAGGAATCTACAATCTCAGAACGAAAATTCCGGCTGGAGGCAGTGGAATTGAATTTCTGGAGTCACGAGCTGATATCCCTTTACGCCAGTCCTGTGGTCAGGCTGCCCCACAAGCCCCGTTTCCTCTGCCGTTCTCCTAACCATACGTTATATTGAAATTGTGCTTTCGAGACGGACAGTCCCTAACACGCTTCACACCAGCCCTGTGACTTCGGGAGGCACAGATTATTTCCCTCTTTTTGCAGTTGAGGAATACCACTGGATACAAAATGAGTGTCGGAGCCAGGATTCGAGATAAAAATCCCACTTATTCCCCACCGTACCAGGGATTTACAAACTCACCTGCCTGTTTCCACAAGGGCAGGGCTGTTTTATGTGCTTCCTATATCAGCATCTGTACCAGAAGACTTGGTCTAAATACTTTGTGTCTCAGACTGTCGGTCTTCCACTCGCCTCTGCCCTGTTCCCTCGGGGACTTGCTAGGTGTGGAGGCCTGGACAACTCTTCGGTGAATACAGTTTATGGCTGGAGTGTTTCCTCCTTCTGAGGGCGTTTGCACTGATGAGAGTTTTGAACTTTGTCTTTAAGATCCAAAGGAAAGGGGTGTTTTGGTCAGTTGAGCATCTGACTCCTTTTCTTTTTAAAGGTTTATTTATTTTTGAGAGAGAGAGAGAGAGAGAGAGAGAGAAGAGGAGGGGCAGAGAGAGAGAAAAGAAGACACAGAATTTGAAGCAGGCTCCCGGCTCCTGGCTCCCAGCACAGAACCCAACGCAGGGCTCGAACCCACGAACCAGGAGATCATGACCTGAGCTGATGTCGGACGCTCAACCGACTGAGCCACCCGGGCGCCGCCCCAGCTAAGACATATTCGTTAAGGGCAGACCATGTGTTGGTGCTCATACCAAGATTCCAGTCCACCTTTTAATCTGTTGTTTGAGTAGAAGCACACTTTAAAAACAGATCTCTAGGGTGGCTTTCCCAGAGTGTGCTCACCTTCTGGTGACGTCCAGATTTTCTCAAAGCTGTGTAGCTCGTCTGTAGGCGTGGGGCGGTGACCAGCTGTCCCAGGCGGCCTGGTGGTGAGGGGTTCCCGGGATGCAGGACTTTCAGGACTGAAACTAGAAAGTGCCAGGCAAGTGGGCGTGGTTGGTCAACCTGTGAACAGAAACATGGCTCCCTTCTGAGACCCTCTGTATCAGGGCCCGGGTTCCTTCTGAGAGTTAGCTGACTTTAAATGACTTTAAGTTGGTCACATTGCTCTTTACTCTGGAAGTCTTTATGTGTGTGAGAAATGTTTCAAATTAAGCGGAAAACCGACCAAAAATAGATCTCAAGTTTGCTTGACGATGAAGTTCAGATGGCAATTTCCAACAAGCGCTCCCTTCTAGCAGTCACAAATTGTACTGGGTAGCCTAGCGTTCCCCCCAAATTAAGGTCCGCTGGAAACTGTGCGTGTGACTTTATTTGGAAATAGTCTTTGCAGATGAAATTGAGCTAAGATGAAGTTATACTGGATGAGTGTGGGCCCCAGATCCAATGAGTGTTGTCCTTTTAAGAGCAGGGACATTTTGGGGCACGTGGGTGGCTTGGTCAGTTAAGCGTCCAACTCTTGACGTCGGCTCAGGTCACCATCTTGTGGTTTGTGAGTTCAAGCCCCGCGTTGGGCTCTGTGCTCTCAGAGCCTTTGGGATCCTTTCTCTCTCCCTCTCTCCCTGCCCCTCCCCCGCTCATGCTTGCTCTCTCTCTCGAAATAAATAAATAAACTTTAGAAAAAAAAAAAGAGTAGGGGCATTTGGACGTGAGACAAACAGGAGGGAAAGCCGTGTGGGGACAGCCATTTTGAAGTGACACCTCTGTAAGCCAAGGATGACTGGGGCCAGCACCACCGGAAACCGGAAGAGGAGAGGAAGGACCCTCCCCCCCAGAGCCTTTGGAGAAGGTGTGGCCCTGCTGACACCTTGACTTTGGGTTTCTGCCCTCCTGAGCTGGGAAACCACACATTCCTGTTGTTTTAAGTCACTCAGTGTGTGGTCATTTGTCACAGCAGTTCTGGAGAACTAACACATGTCAAGCCTTTTTTTTTTTTTTTTTTTTAAGTGAAAAATTGCCATGTGGGTAATTTGAAGAAGGACTCGTAGCTGTTTCTAGAGAGAAGATGTTCCTTGACATATTTGAGGTTCGCATTGTCTTAAATTTTTTTTTAATATTTATGTATTTTTGAGAGAGACAGAGACAGAGAGAGACAGAGCACGGGAGGGGCAGATGCACACACACACACACGCACACACACACACACACACACACAGAATCCAAAGCAGGCTCCAGGTTCTGAGCTGTCAGCACAAAGCTCAACGTGGGGCTCGAACTCACAAACTGCGAGATCGTGACCTGAGCTGAAGTCCGACACTTAACCGGCTGAGCCACCAGGCTCCCCGAGGCTTCACATTGTCTTAGGGACAGGCTTCCTTTTGGGATATACTCACCGCCCTTGTAGATGCTCTCAGTGACTGTAGCGTGCATTTTGTGGTATTAATATTTGTTTCCTCCTCTCTTCTTACGAATTTTGGCATCTTCAAAGCCTAGTAACGGGTCTGAGCAAGAATTTATTCTTTCTTTCATTTTGCAAGATTCATGAACACATTATTCTCACACGTCTGGGTGGGAGGTTTGACACAAAAAATTTATACTTAATAATATTTCTTGAATGAATAAATGACTGTCAGAACACAGGCTTTTTCTTTCTCCTGAGAAATCCGTGATGACTTGAGCATTACTTTAATCTTGTCTATACCATATAGGATAGATTACCTTATTTTAGGACATCGACTTACTTTGGATACAGAAAATTGGAATTAAGATGCTAAGCTTTTCTAAGGACAGAGGCCAGACCTTAATATATCATGCACGTTTTCTCAGTGCCGGCTAATATGAAATTTTCTCAGTGTCAGCCGAGACTTCCCACAGTTAGGAGAAGAACAACTCTGGATTGTTTTAGGACGTATGTGAGGCTGAGATCATGGATTTTCTCTTCCAATTCCAATTGCATGAGGTCAGATGCTCGCCCAAGCTTTTAAAAAGCACCTTGGTTATTTGCAGGCACAGAAGTTTCCGGCTCATCTTAATGGTGTGATAGCTGCTGAGTAACCATATCATCTTTTGTCCTTTACATTAATTATTTCAGCGTCTATACCTCGTACCATAACCCGGTTTGCTGGATTGGGTGAACTCACTCTTTCAACGGAGTCTATGCTTACATCAACTCAATCTGGTTTTATTCTCATTCAATAAGGTGGATAGGAAGCTGAAATTCAGGATAAAGGGAACTTTGTTCAGGAAAGAAAGGAAACAGTAACAAAATCAGGCAGAAATGGTGGTAACTTTCTTAAAAAGAAAGGAAAGTCACTTTGTATTTTTGACATCCAAACATAGTTTTGTTATTTCCTGCCCACGAGAGTAACTTAAACTCTGTTTAAAAACAACCACCAACCAACCTTTTAAAATAACGTTTGTTGGGAGATTTTCCTGGGGGGGGGGGGGACAGGAGTAGTGCCAGCCAGGAGTTTTTACTTTCATATCTGTCTATTGCTTGAATTTTCTAAAGCAAGTCTGTATTACTTTTGTGATCAGGCAAAGCAATAAAGAGAAATTATTTCCTCGAGGGTAAAAACGTTGGGAGGGAATGAGTCCTTTTAGAAAACAATTTCTGGAAAGCTTCATGAAATTTCAGGTGAGCTTTTGTTGCTAGGGCGTTGCTAAGGAATGTCAAGTTTCTAATATAAATCTACTGAGCAGCGATCCATGGGTAGAAGAAAATGCCACACTTCTTTTCATGGGTAGGAGAACATTCTTTCCTTCCGATTGGAAGTGGCCCGGGCAAAGTTCTCAGTTACTCTACCAGGAGAGAATGTCTACTTCGTCCTTTGGAAAGCCAGTGAGAGGGGTTAGTGCCAACGGAGGTGGGAAATCAACCAGAACTCGTATGGAAACACACACACACGGCAGAGCTTGGTGCAAGGCAGACACTCACGTGTCTCCAATCTCACCGCCAAAATGGAAAATTGTTGGGGGATGGTGTCTGATAAAGACAAAGGCAAAGGAGGCAGATGCAGAAATGAACAGAAATATTCATACTCAACCAGCAAAAGCTTTTTGTCATTAATTGGTTCTGATGTCACCAAGCCAGGGTGAGCCTCGGAGCATTGGATTCAGGAAAAGATGAACTGTTGCAAATCACAGAGATATATTTTAATCCATGTGTCTACATAATAGGGTTGGAATTGGTTCATGACAGTTTCAGAATACTGATAAGCGTACCAAATTAACATGAGACGTTTTTATATTTTCAATCATTGTCGGGGACGAAGAAAAAGGTGGAGTGTTTTGAACTTGGGGAAACTTTTCTTCGATACATCTGATGGTTTCAGTGGCCAGTATCTGCATCAGAGCCCATTTATTACTTCATTTGGTGGGAGGACTAAGCTTGCCTGACTGGGGCACCAATCAAGTGAGGAGGCATTTTGAGTATGAAAAAAAAAGAAAAAAGAAGACAGAGGGGGTGACTGGGTGGTTCAGCGGGTTGAGCGTCCAACTCTTGGTTTCAGCTCAGGTCATGATCTCAATGGTTCATGGGGTCGAGCCCTGCGTTGGGCACTTCACCGACAGCATGGAGTCTGGTTGGGATTCTCTCTCTGCTCTTGCCCCACGGATGCTCTCTCTCTCTTTCTCTCTCTCTCTCTCTCAGAAAAGAAAAAAAAACCAAAGGAATAAGGAAGACACGAAGAATCAAACCAGACGCAGTGTTCGTGTTGACTCCGGTGAACGAACCCCTGCCATGCCCCATGTTCAAGTACAGGCTGACGCAGAGCTAACCCAGACGTCCAGCAGCAGTTGGACGGTGATATCTCAGGTCATTTATGTGTCTGAACTTCTATGACAAATATGTTCCTACAATGTTGTTTTCTGTCTCCCTTTCTCTCCAAATTTTACACCCTGGCTTCCGAGTCATAAAAAGCAATTCCAAACATAGATAAACATCATGAACCAGAAGGAGAAGGAGGCTGTGTCAGATGATGGTGACCTACCGGGCTGCCCTGAACGCGACTTGAGAAAATTCTCATGCTGGGATTCTTCCCCCACGTTGAGGAAGCTTCTGTAGGATCAAGATGTTCCACGTAGGACACTGCGCGTGAGGATTTGGCCCAGGTGGGGCAGCACCTTGATGGCCATCTTCCGCGTTGTAGGGCTGGAAAGGGTCAAAATGAGACGCCAAGCAAGACACGGGACAGAGGGGTAGGATGGGTTGGTTATAGGGGAGCTCAGCGGAGGGCAAGCAGAGCTTTTATTAAGTGGCTAGAAGAAGGGCACAGGGGCAGGAGACCATGGGAAGGAATGGATTCAGATGTCTTACCCCACCTCGAGGCAGGGTGGATGTAGATGGGGCAGGAGGGGAGCCATTCTAGGAATTTCGCTCACATGGTCCTCTAGCTGGTAGTGTTCATTGGCCAACAGGTTATTAATGTCTTTGACCCTTTCTTTATCAAGTAGCTCTCAGGTGATCCTAAAGGAATGGAGTTTCCCCAATTACTGGGTCATGTCTGACCTCATGACGGTGCCTCATGGCAGGGAAGGTGTGGGAGTGGATGCTGGGTGGGGAGGCGGTGTCCTGGGTGACAGTGTGGCATGACCAGGTTGGGTGGAGAGCTGGCTGGGGGCCAGGGCAACAAATGACAAAGCTGAAAATGATTTGCATGAAAGCAGTTTGATAGAAAGCAAATTGGTCAACGCGACCATTTGGTTGAGACAGCAGTTTTGTTGATAATGAGAGCCCATGATGTTTTGAGTATTGGTAATTTTGGGCACCACAAAGATGGTTTTGCAGCAGTGTTTTGGTTCATTTTTCCCAGATTTCTTTCCTCATTCAATTTAGTTAACATCTCAAACTCACTTCCAGTGAATTCCTCTTGGCCAGATTTGCTGGAGCTGGGAAACACAAGTGCTCTAGACCTTTCACTCCAAGGGATGGTTGCACCTGAAGCTGGGGACAAGATAAGTTCCAGAGCTTGGAAAAGAGGATGGGGTTGGAACGCTGGATTGGAAACAAAGCGCCGAAGGGGCTACTGAGACCTAACAGTAGAGATCAAGAGTACCGGAGCACAGGTTATCACAGGCTGGGGTCCGAAGGTCAAATGGTCAAGGTGGAGTATGTACAGAATCATGGCTCTTGGAGACATCAAGTTCTGCCCCATGGGCAGCAGCCTTGAGTCATAAGGTGGTGGAGACCTGACCACATCCAAATCCCAGGCCAGTGCGAGCTCACAGAGGTTGTCTCTGCTCTCTTTCCACTTTTGGGGGGAAAAGTCAGACAAAAGTCCAAAAAGATGGAAGCCAAAAGGAATGTACCAGTGGCGATTTCCTGTAAAGAGGAAGAGCTGGTGGTGGCCACGCTGTCGCCAGCAACACCCTCTCCTTCAAAGAGAAACGTCCGTTCTCCTGGTCCGCTGATCGCAGGACCCTCCACCCCGTTTGGATGGCATCTGTCACCGCTGTGAGCTAAGCGTGCCAAGTGCCTGTCAGTGCGCGCAGAGATGGCCCTTCTTCAGATGTTTTATGGCCTTTTGGTTTTATTTGCTTGGACTCTCTGAATTCGAAGCAAACCCATTCCTCACGCCTTCCCCAGGGTCGTGTGATACGCGCGAATACATCACAGATTCTCTGCAAACCATTCTGTGGTAAATAACTTCTCATCGGAAAACCGAGCACCAGGGCTGGCAATGGTGGGGTGCCTCAGGAGAATTATTTTTTTAAATGAAAAAAGATATACATGCGTAAGTCAAAGGTTTAGACGGGCGTAAGGGACATGTAGCGAAGATACAGAATTCTTCCTCCTACCGCAAAACCTCAATTCTCTTTCCCAGAGGGAATCCCTGTTATTTCCCAGGGGATCCCCTGTTGCCTGTGTGCTCTTCCAGAAATTTCCTTGCATGTGGTCAGTGTTGAAGTAACAACCAGCCCCTTTCGGTCAGTTGTGATTTTCCTCTTGTCACTGGGTCTCGGCACCAGGAGAGGGTCGGAGGCGTCTCCACTGTGAGGACGAAGAAAGAAACCTGGTTCCCAATGGAACCAGGGCAGGGGATGAGCTCTAGCAAGAGCCGCAGCCCCGAGCTAAGGGCCGGCGGGTCAGTAGCAGAATGCACACAGCAGAAGGCTGGCATCCACTGCCGTCTCTGAATACATCACCGTATTTTCTGTTGTTGCTGGGGGGGTCTCTTTCTGTTCAAAGGTGTCATCAGACTCTCAGCCGGGTTGAAAGAGCTCTGTGCTAGGCCACTGTCAGCTGCCATCGCCATAGCTGGGGCCCGGGCTGAGAGGCTTCATCTCCCTCCCTTGCCTCGGAGAGGCCCTGGCTCTTTGCAGAATCCTGCCCCCCGTGCACGCGGTCAACAGTCCCATCTTTGGGTTTATGGCTCGTAAGGACAGAAGGCCACCGTGAAGGATGCATTGTGCTCCCAAGCTTCATTTATCTGCGTGACAGCTGCTCATGTCTCGATTAAAATCCCGAGGGAGTTTGAACACCCACCCACCCCCCGATCAGGCCAGACCGAATGCTAGAATATGCATTTGTTTGTTGGCTTGCCTCTTACCTCTGTGCGAGTCAGTTGTGAATTATGAGCACTGAGGGAAACCCAGTTGATATATTTACACATAGTGCTGCCTCAAACGCCACATCTTCACAGTATTTTTTATATTTACAGAAAACAAACATATGGCTTGGCGGTGTGTTGAACATATATCATATCTCTGTATTTCGACTTTATGTCTGTATCTCGAACCAGAGATTATTAAAATTGAAATAAACGGGAGCGATCATCCTTTAACTAGTGGACTCCAATTCTCTGGTTCACTTAAAAAAAAACTTTTTTTTTTTTAACATTTATTCATTTTTGAGAGACAGAGAGACACAGAGCGCAAGTGGGGGAGGGGCAGAAAGAGAGGGAGACACAGAATGTGAAGCAGGCTCCAGGCTCTGAGCTGTCAGCACAGAGTCTGATGTGATCTCACACTCACAAACCGTGAGATCATGACCTGAGCCGAAGTCAGACGCTCAACCGGCTGAGCCGCCCAGGCGCCCCTCTGGTTCATTTTCAGGTGAAAAAAAACAAAAGCCTAGAGCGAGGGAGTCACTTGCCTAAGGAGGCAAAGTCACTTGGTGACAGGGCCAGAGAGCTGGCCCTTCTTGGTTCTCTCCCTCCATTCACCCCAGCAGGGTCCGTTCTCTGCTTTTCTCTGTCCTCTCTGTGCCACCAAGAGACAAACCCCCAGTAGCTGCATCTCCTGGGATCCCTTCTGGCTGGGTTTGACCACTGGGAGGCACTGGCATAAGACGGGTGGGCAGGACAAGGAGGGGCTGGGGCCCGTAGGGCTCATCACCTACCCACTGTCTGTTTTGACATCTTGTCTCTGATAGTCGCTCTGACCTTTTGTGATGACAGCTCCCTCGCCCAGGCTTCCATTTCTCACCTGTCTCCCTTGTCCCCGTGACCCTGGGGAGGACAGCACTGCCCACTGTGGCAAGGCTCTGGGATCCCCACCAACCCACGGGTGGTCCCCTAGCCCTGTCCACACCTCTGGGCAAGGCACGGGTCCTTTCACTGGGGTCTCTGAGCTGCGTTTCCTGCCATCTTCAGGACTGAAGGTGTCCCGAATAGTGATAGGTCCTTAAGCGATCGACTATCATCATCATCATCATCATCGGTCTTTTTATAGATGAGGCATCCAGGTAACAGGAAGCAGGTGTCCCAAATCCCCATCGAGTTTTTTCTTACTTCCGCACATGGACTTGCAACATTATGGAATGAGTTAGCGAATGTGTATGCGTTGTAATGTGTGCGGAAAAAAATGAGAAATTCTGAGAAGCGCGGTGTCGAAGAAGACTTGAGCAAAAAGTATTCATTTTGGTTATCCTAAAACTGGAAAATAATGTTGATGAGCCAAAGCGTTGACACAGAAGTGTTCCAAGAAGGGAAAGAAGCCATGGAAGGGGAAACGCTAACAGATACATAACCTCACTGGCGCTCCGAGCTAGAGAAGCATGGCTGGTGGATGAAACGTACGCGCAAAACAATCAGAACTTACACTTCCGGGCGGGCTGAATCACAAGCCACAGCCAGAGAGAGTCTGTGAGGGTCTTAGAAATCTTCTTGTTCTACTCTCTCACTTTACAGAGGAGACCTCCGTGTTCTAGAGGGGTTACGTGAACATGGGGGCGAATAATTCCCCCCAGAAAGGTCCACATCTTAATCCCTGGAACCTGAGAGCGTCACCTCAACCGGCAAAAGACGTTCCTCAGACGGGACTGAGTGAAGCATCTCGGGACGGTAATATTCTCCTGGTTTATCTGAGTGGGCTCGACGTCATCATGAGGTCCCATCGTGAAGGGAAGCAGGGAATCAGAGTCAGGAGGAGCAGATGTGAGGACAGAGCAGGTGGCTGGGGCGACGCGAGGAAGGGCCGTGAGCCGAGGAGCACAGGTGGCCCCCGGGAGCTGGAAGAGGCAAAGAGAGGGCTTCTACCCGGAAGCCTCCCGCAGGAATGCACCTGTGCCGAAACCCGGTGAAGCCTTGACTTTGGCCCTCCAGAGCTGTGACACAGTACCACTGTGTTGTTTGAGCCACCAAGTTCGTGGCAATTTGTTACAGTGGTGCCATGGACAGAACTGTGTTCCCCCCAAATTCATATGCTAACGAGTAAGACCTCCAACGTGACTGTATTTGGAGACGGAATTTTTAGGGAGTAATTTGGGTTAAATGAGGTCATAGAGGAGGGGCCCTGAGCCGATAGGATGTGTCCTTATAAAAGAGACACCAGCACAGTCTTTCCCTCTCTCTCCCACCCCCGCTCCCCTACACGCACCTTCAGAGGAAAGACCATGTGAGCACAAAGCGACTGTCTGCGGGTCAGAAAGAGGGCTCTCGCCGGAAACCAAACTCTGCAGGACCTTGCTCTTGGACTTGGAAATACATGACTGTTGTCTGAACCCACCCCCCTGGACTGGGGCGTTTGGCCCTGGTGGCCCTAGCAGACTCATACAGTTGTGTAGTGTGGGTCAGAAAAGCTGAGGTCTCTCCCGAGCTCTGTCCATCTCTCAGGAGCTGTGGGATCGCGGACGATCCCGTATCACCTCTGCACCTCAGTTTCCCCACCTTTATTTTTATTTTTATTTTTTTTATTATAAATTTTTTTTCAACGTTTATTTATTTTTGGGACAGAGAGAGACAGAGCATGAACAGGGGAGGGGCAGAGAGAGAGGGAGACACAGAATCGGAAACAGGCTCCAGGCTCCGAGCCATCAGCCCAGAGCCCGACGCGGGGCTTGAACTCATGGACCGCGAGATCGTGACCTGGCTGAAGTCGGACGCTTAACCGACTGCGCCACCCAGGCGCCCCAGTTTCCCCACCTTTAAAATGGAGCTAACAAGATGAGGCTTTGAGTGTCTAGTGGAATGAGGAGATGTTCTCTTAAAATTGTACAGTGTTACACAGTCGTAAAATGTGGTATTTTCAGAATCTGGAGGCTTGGGTGCTGTCCGGGATGTCACCAGGGATGTCCTAGCACCTGAATACCTCATCCATAAAAAGACAGAGGACGTTAGACCACATGGGGACCCATCGCTATCTAGACCCTGTGTGTGTAGCATTGTTCCTTTGGTATCCACACCAGGTGGGGACACTCAGGACCCCCAGGAAGAGTGTGGTGTCAGTCTTGTTGGAGGAGGCCATGAACCTTTGTGACAATGAAACCAGACTTGTCATCTTCAGGCACTAGTCGTTATAGAGTCATGCTTTACAGAATTCCCTAAAAAATGACTTAGGAACCTGGCTATTTGAAGACAGATTTGGCTAATTTAAATGACTGACCCAGTCAAGGAGCACTGGGGGGGGGGGGGGGGGGAGGGCTCAGTTGGTTAAGCGTCCGACTCTCGGTTTTGGCTCGGGTCATGATCTCACGGTTTCGTGAGTTTGAGCCCTACGTCGGGCTCTGCACTGCTGTGTGGAGCCTGCTTGGGATTCTCTCTTTCTCCCTCTGTCTCTACCCCTCCCCCACTCAGCTGTCTCTCTCTGTCTCAAAATAAATAAACTTAAAAAAAATGATTGGCCCAGTCAAAAGGGTTGTTGTTAAGACAGCATTAGACATGAAGTCACAGTAGTTTCTCCTTGGATCTGTTATGGGGAACCTAGAAAACTGGAGGGCACCGAAATAATCCAAGTCCTATAGGAACTCTAAAGCGAATAATTATAGAGGCACAGACGGAGAACAGAAGAAACTTCCCAGGGATCAGATCACAAACAGATCACAAACCATATACAAGGCAAACACAAAACCAACCTGAGGTGATTACATCAAATTAAGGGTCTATCTTTTTTGTTCAGAAAGCGTACTGAACGAGTACCACTCGATAGTAAAAAGATAACTAACCCAACTTGACCATGGACAATAGATCTGAATAGACATTTCTCCAACGCAAAGATACACACGTGGGCAACAGCACATGGAAAGATGCTCGGCATCATGAGTGGAGATACCACGCCCCACCCACCCGGAAAGACAGGGGTAACAAGAGTGGGTGAGAAGGTGAAGAAATGCGGACTTTCATACGTCGCTGGTGGGAATGTAAAAGGGTGCAGCTACTGTGGAAAACAGCTTTGCAGTTTCTGGAAATGCTAGACATGGAACCTTCATACGATTCCACCCTTAGGTATTTACCTAAGAGAAAGAAAGACATGTGTCCACACAAAATTTTGTATACACGAAAGGCCACAGCAGCCAATAACTGGAACCAACCCAAAGTTGTCCATCACCTGGTGAATGGATGAACAAAAATGTGGTGTATCTATACCTATTATTTGGTAATAGACAACCGAGTACTGACACGCGTTATACGACAAATGACCCTTGAAAACTCGATGCTCAGTGAAAGAAACCAGACAAAAAAGACCACATGTTGTATGATTCCATTTACATGGAATGTCCAGAGTGGGCAAATGTATTGAAACAGAAAGGATATTAGTGGTTGCTGAAGGGCTGGTGTGCTTGGCGGGGAGGAGGGGGGAGAGGGGGTGGGTCATGGGAAGGGACCGCTAATGGATATATGGCTTCTTTGGGGGATGATGGAAATGTTATTAAAATTGATTGTGGTAACGGTTGCACAGCTCTGTGAATACACTAAAAACCACTGAATTGTACACTTTAATTGGGTGAATTGTACAGCATGTGATTTATATCTCAATTAAGTAGTTAAAAAAAAGCACGCCATGGAGAACAGATCGGTGGTTGCCAGAGGCAGGGGTGAAAGTGGGCAGAATGCGTGGTCAAGAGGCTCGGACTTCCAGTTATAAAGTAAGTATGTCATGAGATACATTGTAACTTTGAAAGTTGCTCAGAGGAGGGCGCCTGGGTGGCTCAGTCGGTTAAGCATCTGACTTTGGCTCAGGTCATGACCTCATACCTTGTGGTGTTCGAGCCCCGCATAGGGATCTGTGCTGACAGCTCAGAGCCTGGAGCCTGCTTCGGATTCTGGGTCTCCCCCTCTCTCTCTGTCTCTCCTCTGCTCTCACTCTGTGTCTCTCTCTCTCTCTCTCTTTCTCTCAAAAGTAAATAAACATTGAAAAGAAAAAAAAAAGAAAGTTGCTCAGAGAGTAGATCTTGAAAGTTCTCATCACAAAGAAAGAAGTTTTTTTTTTTTTTTAACGTTTGTTTATTTTTGGGACAGAGAGAGACAGAGCATGAACAGGGGAGGGGCAGAGAGAGAGGGAGACACAGAATCGGAAACAGGCTCCAGGCTCTGAGCTATCAGCCCAGAGCCTGACGCGGAGCTCGAACTCACGGACCGTGAGACCGTGACCTGAGCTGAAGTCGGACGCCCAACCGACTGAGCCACCCAGGCGCCCCAAGAAAGAAGTTTTTTATAACCATGTACAGTGATGGATATTAGCTAGACTTACTGTGGCGATCACTTTGCAATGTACACAGATATCGAATCTCTGTTATACACCTGAAATTAATGTTCTATATCAGTCGTAACTCAATGAAAATATTTCAAAATACATCATTAAAAAGTACCCCAGAAAGTGAGAAAAAAATATGTAAAAGTGAGATAAAAAGTTTGTAATGTCTAAAACTAAAGAGGAAGTAATATTTAGAACATGTAAGGAAATGCTGCAAATTAACAAGAAAAGGGTACGAACCGGCAATTTACAGAAGAGAAAACTCAAAGAATAGCGGTCATATGAAGAGACACTCTGACTCCTTTGTAAAAAGACAAATGCAAATTAAAACCACAGTGAGGCCTCACTGCAAACCTAGTAGCCTGGCAAAAATCAAGAAAATAGAAGCTGGATGGCATTAATGCTGGAATACAGGGGGTGGGGTCCTGTGTACATGGGTGGTGGGAGAGCGGATGGACAGATCCTTGGCGGACAATCTGGTAGAGTTCAACTGACGGACTCCAGCTCCGTCATCAGCTCTGGGTTCATCAATTGATGAGCCTGGGTCATTTCCAGTATGACCACGGAGTGCTGCTTCTGGGTACACACACATGCACACACACACACCCATCAAGAAGAAAATGTTCTGTATGTGTATATGTGTGTGCTTGTGGGCATGTGTGTGTGCATGTATGCATGTGTTTGTGTGTGTGTGTGTATGTACATGTACATATGTGTACGGATATGTGTGCATGTATATGTATATGGGTGCATGTATATATATGGGTGCACATGTATATATGTGTATGGATATGTGTGCATGTGTATATGTATGTGTGTAAGTGTGTATGTATATGTGTATGCACACGTGTATGTATGTATATATGCATACATGTGCATGTGTGTATGCATGTGTATATGTATGGGTGTATATGTGTACATGTGCATGTAAGTGTATGTGTGTGTGCCTGTGAATATGTGTATATGTATGTGTGTATGTGTATATATGCATGTGTACCTGTATATATGTATGTGTATACATATGTGTATGCGTGTGCATGTGTACATGCATGTTTGTATATGTGTGTGCATGTGTACGTGTGTGTATGTGTGTGTACATGTGTCTGTGTATGCATGCATGTTTGTGTATACGTATATGTGTGTGTACATGCGTGTATGCATGTGTATGTGTGGCTGGTGAGGGGATGAGGCCACCTGGGGCACTCACCCCATGGAGGGTGGAGAGGTAGGGTGTGATGGACACACACATACACACACACACACACACACACACCATGGAGCTCTGAGCAGGACGTGAAAATGATGGACAAGCCCACTTAGCAGCAAGGATGTGTGTTAAACACTCAGTGTGGTCTGAAAAACATAAGAAGCAGCTATTCGAGGCAACCTTGTTTGTAGAAGTCACACTGCGGGCACACGGCACGAAACGTGCCCTCGTTAAGGATACATTTAAAGGAAAAGATGCACAGGAACCCACCAGCATGGTTGCTTGACGGGGTGGTTGAAATAGGGGTGGGAGGGGACAAAACAAGTACGATGAGAGGAGATGATCCTAAAAATAGCCAGTAAGGTTCTACTCTCCCTCCTCCCCTGGAAAAGCAACAGGTGCACCAGCTCTGACGGCCTTGCTCAGGCTCTGATTGCAGAAGTTCACGGGGTTTCCCTGGAGCTCTTCTCACAACGCGGTTTCTAGAGCCTTGGAGCTTCTTTTTTGCCTGGTTTGGGGTGAGAACCAGGATTGTGAATTAACGGGCTCACTCTGGCCCTTGGTCAGTCTGAGAAACTGAGCGAGACATACCTCATGCTCCAGGTTTGGACCCTTCCTTTCCCTGACGACAGCTGCGGGGTTTGGCTTTGGTTTGGCCTGTGGATTCTCAGCCGCTCTTGCTCGGCGGGCATCTGCGGTCCGCTTTGTGCTGCCTGATGGGGGGCCTGGCCCTGACTCCGGTTTTGTCCGACGGACGTGGCATTAGCCCCTGCCATTTGCCCCGCTGGTTTCATTACGGCCACGATCCCAACTTAGCGCTCACAGCCTCTGTGGCCTCTTGGCTCCGGCAGGGCGATGCCTCTTGTCTTCACTGAGGGTGAGGCCATGTTATCTGGGCCTGGATTAAGAGCCACTAAGGGCCCAGACAGCCTCCAGGTGCCTCTCTGCTCACAGTGGACACCTGCCCTCTGTGGCTTGCATGGCCTGGGGGAAAGTGCAGACCAGGGCTCCTCCCTGTGGGTAGTGCGCACCATCTTGGCAGAAAAGCAAGGGGCCAGCATTTGGTTTTAAGGCCACAGAGCAATCCGAGGGTGTCAGGGAACTCACAGAGCAAGAAATGAAAGGTCCCCTCTCGGGCGCCTGGGTGGCTCAGTCCGTTGGGCGACCGACTTCGGCTCAGGTCATGATCTCGCGGTCCGTGAGCCCCGCGTCGGGCTCTGTGCTGACGGCTCGGAGCCTGGAGCCTGTTTCGGATTCTGTGTCTCCCTCTCTTTCTGCCCCCCTCCCGTTCATGTTCTGTCTCTCTCTGTCTCAAAAATAAATAAATGTTAAAAAAAAATTAAAAAAAATGAAAAGGTCTCCTCTCAAAGCTGCCAGGCCACACGACATGCCCCTAACAGTCACCACTTTATTTTTTGAAGATCGAGTTGCATAATGCACATCCCGGAACCGAGCTCCGTCACCCATAGGAACAGAGGCCTTTTCTTTTGCAGGCTGGTGACTTCATTATACATTCCGGGACCGCGGGAAGCATCGGGGAAGCCTCTCTTCCGCCAGGCCTGGCATAATGGCTGGGAAAGCAGGAAAGAAGCACCAGCGGGCCCCTGGAGCAGATTAGGCAAGAGAATTCGGTGGGAGAGGGTGAGCTGCACGTCGGGATCCCTCATTGCCACTCTGGTCATGTGCGGCCTCGGCGGGGGGCACAAAGGCGCCCTGTGTGCAGGAGTCAGCTGGGCCAGAGGCCGGTTTCCCTTCGCGCCTCCCCACGGGAGAGGCTGACACAGAAAACGGCAGGCTGGGCCGAGTCAGGTAGTGAGAGGTGCGGGCGCGGCTCTGTCGGCCCTGGAGTTTGCGTGACCTGATTCCCGGAGCTCTCAGAGACCCGCACCGTAACGGGAGACCACGCAAAGGATGGCCGTAGGGGTAAATCCCATCAGGTGCACAATAGCCCTGGCTGAAATAAAAGTGAGGCACTAACAAACTCTTCCCAAACATCTACCAAGGGTCAGATAAGTAGACCGTCACGCCAGCGGATACGACGTGACGATAGTTTACAAAACAAATCCTAAACATCCGTAGAACACCACTCCCTAATGTCCAGGCCACATTCAGATTCCACCAGCGGCCCCAATCACGCCCGTACATGCAGTGTAGTTTTCTGATTCAGTGGCTGGTCCAGGGTCACCTCAGCGTCCTCTTAACAGCTGCATGACAATGACATTCGACCCCGTGGCTGCCACATCATGACTCCAATCCTCCCTCCACGGATGGGCTTTTAGGTTGGCCCTGGTGTTTGGCTAACGAAAGCGTGACCGTGACGAGGAGCGTTTCCAATTTAGAATGATACGAATGGACGTGACCAAGGACCGAGAGAAGAAAGGACAACGCAGGAGGTGTTTGGATTTAAGGGGACCGAGGCGTGAAGCCTGGAGGGAGGGCGGTTGGCTCATGTGGGGAGCAGGACGTGTTGGGGAAATATACGACCGCTTTGGCTGCCGTGGGGACACCAGGCTGGGGAGGCGGGGAGGCCACTTCAGAGGCTGTTCAGCCAGCCCAGGGAAGAGAGGTTAAAGCCCTGAAGTCAAGCAAGGGTGGTAGGGATGGAGAGGAATGGAACGATTCATAAAAATTTAGGACAATCCTGCTATAATTTGGATAAACCTTGAAAACATGAGGCTAAGTTAAAGAAGCCGGACACAAGGCCATGGGCACATGGTTCTTTTGATGGGGCATGTCCAGAGCAAGCGGATCCATGGAGACGGGAAGCCAATTAGCCGTTACCAGGGGCTGGGAGGAGGGGGCAGCGGGGAGTGATTACTTAATGGGTACAGAGTGTTTCCCTGGCGTGATGAAAAATTTAGAAGGAGAGAAAGGTGACGACTGCACACGGGCACGAGTGTGCTAAACGCCCCCCCAATCGTCCGCATCAGAATGGTCATGTGAATTTCACCTCTGTGAAAATGTGTGCGAGATAGAAAACCTCAGGACGCAGGATTCGATGGACTCTGGGAAGCAGGGGGAGACGAGGGAGGGTGGCTGTCTGCGAGCTTTCTGGTGCAGGTACCTGGGTGGAAGGTGATGTCATAACTGAACTAGGACTTTCCAGAAAAAGAGCAGCTCAGGACACAAGAAGATGTTAAGATGCTTAAAAAGCTCAGATATGGTAAAACGTCACATACACACAAAAGCACACAGAAGAGAGTAATGAAAGCCCGTGTGCGCATTACCCAATTTCAACAATGACCAGTCACGGCCAATATAGGTTTTCTGTGCCTTCGTCGTCCATATTATTTCGAAATAAATCCCAGACATCGTATCTCATTCATCCATGAACAGTTCAGGAAATCTCTCTAAAAGATGAGAAATTTAAAAAGTTCAAAATATGAATATGACAACAAAAAATTAACAATGATTCCTGAATACGATCACATAGTCAGCTAGTGATCAAATTTCTGTTTTCTTGTGCTTTCTCTGAGTCAGGATCCACATAAGATCCATACATTGTGGTTGAATACTGTGTGTCTTTCAAATCTGTTTTTTTTTTTTAATTAAAAAAATTTTTAAAAATGTTTATTTATCTTTGAGAGAGAGAGAGAGTGTGAGCAGGGGAGGGGCAGAGAGAGAGGGAGACACAGAACCCGAAGCAGGCTCCAGGCTCTGAGCGGTCAGCACAGAGCCCGATGTGGGGCTCGAACTCACACACCGTGAGATCATGACCTGAACCGAAGTTGGATGCCCAACTTACTGTGCCACCCAGGTGCCCCTTGAATCTGTTCTTATCTACAGATGTTCCCTACATCTTTCTCCCCCTCTCTGTATGTCTGTCTCTCTTTTCTTTACAATTTACATTTTGGAAAATCAGATAATTTGTCACACAGTTATCTCCTGTGGCCTGGCTTTTGCTGTTTCCCTATGATGTCTTTTACATGTTTTCCTGTCTTCTATATTCCCTGTAAATTAATTGATCAATTAATTTGAGTTCAATTTTTTAACAGTGATGATATATTCTTCCATCAGGAGTTGCATAATACCCAACTGTGTGTGTGTGTGTGTGTGTGTGTGTGTGTGTGTGTGATGTTAACAGCTGTTGATGATTAATGTCTAGTTAACACAGATAACTTGCTCCCAAATCCCTGGCCCTCAGAAACTATAAGAAAATAAATGGTCATTGTTATTTTAAGCCATTAAGTTTTGGGATGATCTGTTATCAGCAATGGGTAACTAACACAGTGAGGTTGAATCAATATTAAGAAATCCATTAATAGACTCCATTGTAGTAATAGAAATAAGGATAAAAATTTAAAACTCATCTCCAAAGATGTCATAAGCCAAAGCATTTAACAAAGGGTAATACCCAGTCAATAAATTAGGACTTGATGACTACTTTCTTAATACATCAAAAATATATACGGCTTGGCCCCCAAACTAGCATCTTACTTAATCAGAAAACACTCGAGGGTTTTCCATTAAAGGGAACAATAAGACAAGTATGTCCTCTATTTTCATCATTATTAAAGACCCTGGAATTCCAGTCCATGCCTTTTGACAAGGGAAAGCAACAAAAGGCATTAGTGCTGGAAGGAAAAGCCAAGAGCATCTCTATTTGTAAATGACATGCTTATATATCTGGAAAACACGAAACAACTGATGGAAAGCCATAAAAAAGAGAACTTATTTAAAAAAAATTTTTTTTTCAACGTTTTTTATTTATTTTTGGGACAGAGAGAGACAGAGCATGAACGGGGGAGGGGCAGAGAGAGAGGGAGACACAGAATCGGAAACAGGCTCCAGGCTCCGAGCCATCAGCCCAGAGCCCGACGCGGGGCTCGAACTCACGGACCGCGAGATCGTGACCCGGCTGAAGTCGGACGCGGGGCTCGAACTCACGGACCGCGAGATCGTGACCCGGCTGAAGTCGGACGCTTAACCGACTGCGCCACCCAGGCGCCCCTAAAAAAGAGAACTTATAAAGTACCACTTACGAAACGAATGTATACATATCCATCCCTTTATATACAAACAAGACAAACGATACAGCAGGAGAGAAAATCCAACATGACAGTCAAGGAAGAAAATCAAACAGCTGGAATGCACTTAAGAAATGCCTACAACCTGCCCAGAGGAAGCTGTGAAATTCTTCTGAAACAGAAGCAAAGCGTAAGCACACAGAAAGACACACATGTGCTTGAATAGAAGAGATTTTAGATATTAATTTACAGCTGTAACAGAATTCCAGCAAAAATTCCCACAGTTGTTTTTTGTTTGTTTGTTTCTTTTACTGGAATGAAACTAGCCGATTTTAAAGTTCATTGGGAAGAACAAACCGGCAAGAACAGACACGGTGGGCTTTTCCAGGAGGGACCTTAGGAGTGGGTTGAGGCCCCAGGAAAGGCTGGTATTGGAGGCCAGTGCAGGCGAGAGGGAGGTGAGGAGGGCGAGCAGGTGGAGAGGGAAGGGTGGGGGTGGGGGGCCAAGGAGGAAGCGTCGGGGAAAAGGAAGAGAACCAGGAAGGAAAAATGCCACAGGAAACAAGGGTGTGGAGAGCAAGTTCCCCAAAGGAGGAAACGACCAAGCAGCCCAGCTTCTGGACGTCGCCTTTCATCGGGGTCGGGGCAGGTGGGCACTCTTGTGTGACCCGCGGCGCGGTGGAGTCTGAAACCTGCGTGCGTGAGGCAGAGGCGTGAATGAGGTCACCAGGGACGAATAACTAATTCAGACGTTTTGGTGACTTTCCTCTTGGACGTTGCTCTAGGGCCATGTACGTGTAGCATCTCTGCACACACACTGCAGATGGAATCGGACCAAGCCCGTGCCCTACAATCTACTTTTCCACTCAGCGGTAGATTGTGAAACTCATGAAGTCATGGCTTGCTCATCTTTGTAAGTCTGACTTAACGCCATAAAAATGTTGGGGGGGGGGTGTGGACTGAATCAGAAGGATTCATTCTTTCATTTAAATATTTAACGAATGCTTCCCATGCGCCAAGCTTTATTCTGGACGCTCGGGGTATGGAGTGAACAAAACAAAGATCCCTCCTGAAGGGCGTGTGGATGTTCCGTTCCAGACAGACAGTAAACAGTAAGCACAGCAAATAGTTACTATGTGGAAGGTGGTAAGTGCTATGGGGGAAAAGATCGCCAGGGGAAGGAGGGTTGGGGGAGGGGGTGGGTGGCAGGTGGCAATTTCGGGAACATGGGAAGGTGAGGCTTCACCCAGAGCCTGGAAGCAAGTGCGAGGCAGGGGTGCTATTCATGGAGAGAGGGGACAGAGGAGGGGCTGGAGGGATACGAGGGTGACATTATTGTCATATGTGGAGTCATCCGTGTTAGACCTCAGAACAGGGCATGTCCTGTGGAGGGGTTAGTGTGTCGGCGTAGAGCTGACGAGCAATGTTTGGCCTGGAGAAAATGATTGGAACATTTTAATGAGGTTATGCAAAGCGAGGGTTCCCAAACGTTAGCCTCTGTGGGCCCCACCCCCAGAATTTCTGACTCGGTCGGTCTGGGGTGGGGCCTGAGAATCTGCATTTCTAGCGGGCTCCCAGTTGATGCCGTTGGTCCAGGGGTCACACTTCGGGAACAGCTGGGGTAGAGCAAAGGAGGCCGAGTTTGGGATTCTTAGAAAAAAAGGAAAGTGGATGGAGAGAGCCTTCAAAGAAGGATGGAAGGGGTGAGGGTGAACCGGAGAGGGCGGGTCCCAAAAGCCAAGTGGAGAAAGGCCTCAAGGAAATGGGACAGGATAGCAGAGTTAAATACTCTGACTGATGGGGCAGGGACGTGCTTGCTAAATCTGGCCACTGGGGACTTGGTTTAGTGGTTTGGGAATTAAGAGTGGGGAGAGGCTAGTTCTCGTTAAAGAGGAGAGGCTGGTCTGATGACAGGGGCAGGAGGTTAGAGAGGGAGCAGGGACTCTCTACTTCACGGCATTTTCTTGACTTGAAACTGAACAGGGACAGAACTTTTGCAAAGGCATCACTAGAGAAGGACAGAGATTCTGTTAGACTGGTCTAGATGTGTGCTCTTGATGACAATTGTAGCTGTTGGAAGGGACATTTCTTTAAAGTTTATTTATTTATTTTGAGAGAGGGAGCACTCGCGTGTGCTGGGGGAGGGGCAGAGAAAGGGAGAGACAGAACCCAAGCAGGCTCCGCGATGTCAGCGCAGAGCCCGTAGCGGGGCTCGATCCCATAAACCATGAGATCATGGCCTGAGCCGAGATCGAGAGCTGGACACTTAACCTACCGAGCCGCCCTGGCGCCCCTGGAAGGGACATTTGATTGGACCTGCCCGATGGAACATAAAATATAGGACAACGTGGAAGAAGCTATTAAATACACAACAGTTAAAAAGTGTAATTTAGCAATGAGATACTACCAACCAAAGCAGAAATCATAAAGCAAAATATTAGTAGTTTTCACTATGCAAATGAAGACTTTAGTATCCCCAAACACATCATGTTCAAAAATAAGACATGAACGACAAATTAAGAGAATTTCAAAATATATATTTCATATATGTAATAAAGGGTCAATGTTTTTACAGGATTAAAAAATTCTTCGAAACCAGTAAAAAAAAAAAAAAAAAGACCAACTAAAATAGACAAAAGACAAAAAAATTCTCAAGTGGAGCATTAAAAATTACCAATAAATAGTTTTTAAATACTTCTTTATTCATATTCTTAGGGATAGAAATCAAAGTAATCATCAAATTTTCACTTCTAAAAATTGACACAAATTCTTGTATAGTTTTTTTTCTAATGCTTATTTATTTTTGAGAGAGAGAGAGAGAGAGAGAGACAGGGGAGGGGCAGAGAGAGAGGGAGAGACACAGAACCCAAAGCAGGCTCCTGGCTCCGAGCTGTCAGCACAGATCTCGATGTGGGGCTTGAACCCATGAACCATGAGATCATGATCTGAGCTAAAGTCGGACACTTAACTGACTGAGCCACCGAGGCGCCCCTACACCGACTTTTTTTTTTTTAATGTTAAAACTCAGTATTCTGAAAGGGGAGTTGTATGTTGTGGAATTTTCCGGAGGGAAGTGTTATTTTTAATTCTTCAGGGCTGTAGTATATTTATAATAGAAAGGAATTAGAAGCAAACTCTATGTGCAATAAAGGGAGACGGATTTTATAAATTATGGGGCAGTCTTAAAATGGCTATCCTCGTAACCCCGGAAAACACAGGTATAGAAGAGGTTGGGGTGGTGACTGACCCTCTTTTAAAAGCTTTTTTTTTTTTTAATGTTTATTTATTTTTTTTTGAGAGAGAGAGAGCGAGCGGGAAAAGGGCAGAGAGAGGGAGACACAGAATCGGAAGCAGGCTCCAGGCTCCGAGCCGTCAGCACAGAGCCCGACGTGGGGCTCGAACCCACAAACCGTGAGATCATGACCTGAGCCGAAGTCGGACGCTTAACTGCTTTCCCGACTGAACCACCCAGGTGCCTGGAGTGACCCCTCTTTTTATCTGTTTGGTCCGTTTGTCCTGCAAGATGCAGTCCTGGGCAGCCACCTTTGGCTTTCAGGAAGGATTAGCTTCTCCTTTCTCTGAAGGAGCTTGGGTAATCATTTTATTTTATTCTATTTTATTTTTAAATGCTTATTTATTCAGTGGTGGGGGAGGGGCAGAGAGAGGGAGTAAGAATCCTAAGCAGGCTCCATGTTGTCAACGCAGAGCCCAACTCGGGGCTTGATCTCGTGAACCGTGAAATCCTGACCTGAGCCAAAATCAAGAGGCGGACACTTAGCCGACTGAGCCCCCCGGGCGCCCCTGGATAGTCATTTTAACGGAGACGTGTTCACCGTGGACGGCGACGATTTACTCGTATTTCTGTTATTTGTCGTTGACGCTAAGCTTTCTCGTCGCAGAGTTCGTGTCTTACTGTCTCATGATTAACCCCTGCCCCTTGCACCCAGCATAGCCCCTGACCGTGGAAGGTACTCAGGACGTCTGTGTTGACGACGCGAGGAAGGAGGGCAGGCTGTGGTTTTGTAGCAATGCCCGAGGGCACAGAACCTGACGCCAGGACGCACAGGATGGAGGGCGTTCACCGGCTTGACTCCAGGTCAGGATCAGTTGTGGTGCTTCCCAGGCTCCACCGCATACAAAGGAGGGGCCTGGAAATCTGCATTTTAGGCTCCTCTCGCGGGTGTGAGCCATGCTGTGGCAGGTGGGCAGAGCAGGTGCCGAGCTGAGCTGGCTGGAGAAGGAGGGGGCCGAAGCAAGCGATGGCGGGTGCACTGAGTGCCCGCTTAGAGTCTGCGGGGGGTGGGGGTGGGGGGGTTGGCACAGGCGAGCTTCTGGGAGGTTCTGACCTGGGGCTGCTTTATCCTACCTCTAGGAGGGAGATTTCCAAAGAGGCAGGACGGTGGCCTCCAGGTGGGATTTCTGCCGGAGCTGGGACGTTGATGGGGGCGTCTGTCCGTCCATCCTCATCAACGAGCAGGAGGGAGACCAGAGGAAAACTGGCTCGTCAGCAAGTTTGGCAGACGGGACCCAGAGGCAGGACAATAGACAGAAGATCTGCCTGGTGGCGCTTACGTCACACAGCCTGCCTTGCACCTCGCGGCGACCGCCGTGCCTCACGGGGCTTGCGGTGGAGTGGCCCGTGGGCTTCATTTAAGTGACAATTCTAGGTACAGGAGTTGCGGTTGCCACATAATCTCCGAGAGATCATTTGTGCTTTGCTTGACAAATTTGAGCTCGTATCCCAGGTCGGTCCAGTACGATCCAATAGTTTGCGGCCGCCGATGGGAGCCTCTGCTCCCATCCCAGGGGCAGGGAAGGTGGGGCACAACCCAGGGGCCCGGGGTATTAGGAGTAGCACGGGACGCCCACCGCTGGGCCCGTGCTTCCGTGAGGGTGTGCAGTGGCTGGGGACAGTGAGGGCCCACCGTGGCTTTCATGTGAGTCTGACCCTTAGATACATAAAGGTCACAGGAGGTGGCGAAAGCCTCGAAACACCATGACTTAGAGTCTTTGGAGGAGAGAGGCTGATTTCTGCTTGTTCCGAGTCTCGCCAAAGAACCCACTCCATGCCCCTGAGTTGGGCGTCAGGGTGAACCCAGAAATGTGACAGTGACACCCTTGCCAGAAGGTGGGGTTGGCTGGGGCCTCTGGGTCTCGCTCCCCGGGGAGAGCAGCTCTGTGATGCTTGGAGAGCAGTCTCCACCGGAATGAGGCCTGTAAACTCTGAATCGAGCTCCGATTCTAGTGGTATGCCATTCAAGGCCTCCTCTGCCCCGGCCTGGCCTTGCTCTAGACCTCCTTTCCCTTCTCTGTCTCGCTCTGCACCTCGCATGACCCCGGCAGCCAGGCCACATAGCCACCGTTCCCCTAGGTGTGCTTTTCTACCCCTGGCCTTTGCGCGTGCTGGCCTGGCTTCTCGGGAGCCCCTCCTCGTCTCTGGCATTCACGACCCAATCCAAATGTCATATCCTCCAAGTCATAGTCTCCCGAGCACTGCCTACATGGGAAAGGACACAGCTAGAAGTTCTTTCCCTTGTTTTATTTATAAACTTTTGAGCAGAGCGGCAAATTGCTCATTCTTAACTACTCACACACGTATCCGCTTCCCTCTCCTTCCCACTGGTGATGACTCTTGAAAATGTGATAATTTGCTTTGCTCAGAGCCCACGTTTTGAGCTCCGGATGTGTTTAAACTGTGACTTTCGAGCTCTTCACGGTAACACGCTCTTCGTTGCACGTGAAATGAGCAAGAGCCTACGTTAGTGAATTTCGTTTCCTCCGGCTTCGATGCAAATTCGGACAGACTGAGTCTGCCGCTCCTTTTCTCTGCGAAAACGAAAGCCTACAACTGATGGTGAACCCTTAAAAACGCATCTGTGGTAGGGCTCCAAAAATCGGAACAGGATTTTCTTCCCTAGCCGTAGATACTGACAGATGCTTTTCCTTGTGGTGTTATCTAGATTTTCTCTGCCGTGTGATAAAGCGCTTTTTCCTTAGGCACTTTCCTCATCCCAAATCACCTTGTAAATGACGAATGCGTAAGAAGTCCATTATGAACACGTCGACTCTCTTGGTGCCTCACTTTCCAGCGGGTGCCCAAAGAGGAGGATGGCCCTTGGTGGGCCTGCTGGTCTCCCTTACCGCGTCCTTGCTGGGACCCCTCGGTGGCTTTTCTGAGGATGAGAACCCACATGCTTCCGTGCTTGTCCTGGTTGCTGTGACCAGCAGGCCAATCTGAGACTTAGAAATCTTCAGGTCCTTCTGTGATGTCCCCTGCTGCCCACGTTCCCCTGACGCTGTTGGTTGGATGCCGCCCAGGCACGGAGGTACTGTGGGTCTGGGGGAGGTGAGGGCGTTTCCGACTGGCGTGCGAGAGGTAGGGTGACGATTACTCACGTTCCAGTTATATTTGGAGGTGGGCCGACACGATCTGCCACTGGATCGGATGAGTAGAGAGGGGGAGAGGATAGAGGACTTGAGAAGGAGGCTGTTGCTTTGGCCCGATCGGACTGGTGGATGGTTCACCCCTCATGATGGAGCAGCAGGTGCAAGGCACTAAAATGAGAGATCTGTCTGGACAGACGAGCTTGAGGTGCTTACGAGACATCCACGTGGAGATGAGGAGGAGGCCGTTGGGTATGCGTGGAAGGAAAGCCAGGGGCAGGACAAACACACAGAGGAGCCAGTTGCCCATTGGAATCGGCAACGGGAGGTCATCGGTGAACTTGACCAGGGTGGTTAGGATGGAGGGGCAGGGAGCGTATGCCAGTGGTATGGGGGGCAGAGAGCATGTTGGGTAAGGACCTGGAGACACGTGTATGGACAGCTCCTTCCAAGGGCTTTGCTGCAAAGAGCAGGAAAATGCAGTTGGGGCGGCAGTGTGGTTGAGAGGCCATTGGGCGTGTTGGGACGATTTCTAACATCTTAGCTCCTGACCCTGCCCAGCCCCCTGCCAGTTTCCTCCAATGACCGGTAATGGCTTGTGCCCATGGGGGCCTGACCTAGGACGGGAGTCAGTGTGCGTCCTTGGGCTTAAATGGGTACCTCATTAAAGCTGACATAGCCGACTGCAATGATGCCTCACATCACAACTCCCAACCCCCTGATTGAAAATAACGACACTGCAGAACCCTCACCCAGGTCTTTGCCAGCGAATGAGCTCATCCTTAATGTGGCCTTGATGATGGATTTACGTATCTCCTCCCTCGTGAGGCAAGCACCAAGGTGAGGAAACACTGAGACCCGGGAACACGCAGAGGACGTACAGAGCCCTGGGTTGGCAAGGCCAGGTCCCAGCCTTCCATTCCCGACTGCTGATGCCTTCTCAGGCCACAGAATGGTCCCTTTTGCTGTTCTGCTTCCGGCTGGGCGGGCAGGAAGTCGTCCTCACGCGGGGGAGTGGGGCGGGTGGCAAGAAGGTGCTTCAACGTCCTGGGTGCAGACGGTTGCAGGAGCTAGAGCCCGGCGCACGGTTGGAGCGGATGAGCAATCTGGAAGATTCGTTCGGTGTGTGTGTGTGTGGATGGGGGGGAGGGGAGCGGGTGGATTTGCCATGGAAGACTGGGGTGTGGGCGAGCTTTGCGGATTCTCGCCCCGCTCCAGTGCCTTCCACCCCAGCTGACAGCACTTCCTAATAAGACTGAGGGGAGAGACTGGGTGCTGGTTTTCGACATCCATGTATTCATTCTTTAGTTTTAAAGCAAAGCGTCATAAAGGAAGTTTTTGCGTGGTTTCCCCGTGTCCCAGCTGGGAAGGGCAAGGGGCACCTGGCCCACCTGCTCGGTGCCTGCTCTTCTGACCACCACGCCCTTCCGGACTTTGTCATCCTCCGTAGCTCGGGCCACAGGGCTGTGGTTCAACAGGCAAATGTCACTGCTTCCCGTTGGCCAAGAGCTCCCTGCCCTCACTGGACGGCCAATGGCCAATGGCTCAACGGCCAATGGATGGCAAGAGAAGAGAACGTTTGTGGAAGACAAGCGTCCTTCTGGGAGAAGTCTTCTCTGCGCAGAGGAGAACGTCACTCTTATAATCTTCCCGGGTTCCTTGTTCATGGCGAATAACTACAGTCCTACTTGCCTTGAAGATAGAGTTGAGAAAACCTCCTGCTGCCGGTGGAAAGGGCCTCTGCCACTCCCCGTGTTGTCTGTGAGCCGTGGGGCTCCTTTGCCAAGAGGCCGGTTCTGCTCCAGAAGCTTCTTGGAGAGGGAAGCGGAGACTTTCTGCTCTAGGAGCAGAGCCCGGGTTTGGCGGCCGGTGCTGTTGCCCGTGCAGCTGGAGGAGGGGGCTCCTCGTCTCGGGAGTCTGGCATATCGTATATGTTCATGCTCTGCTCTTGGGCCTGGGGTGGGGGCATCTTCCAGAAGCTGTTCTTCCCTGCCAGGTAGCCCTTCCCTTGAAAGCTGGCCTGCTGGCCTAGAGCCCCTTCCCCATGTTGACTTCTCTCCAAGGGCCCTTGGAACCTTTCCTGCCGGGGAGCCTCAGGGGGTGGTGGAGGGAAGCCTTAGGAGACCCCTGGAGTATATGATTCCACCTTCTAAAGGCAGGGGAGACTTTTATCAAGAACATCATTTTCGGGGCGACTGGGTGGCGCAGTCGGTTAAGCGTCCAACTTCAGCCAGGTCACGACCTCGCGGTCCATGAGTTCGAGCCCCGCGTCAGGCTCTGGGCTAATGGCTCAGAGCCTGGAGCCTGTTTCCAATTCTGTGTCTCCCTCTCTCTCTGCCCCTCCCCCGTTCATGCTCTGTCTCTCTCTGTCCCAAAAATAAATAAACGTTGAAAAAAAAAAAAAAGAACATCATTCTTTTTCTTTTCTTTGTTTTAAGTAAGCTCCTTGCCCAGCACAGAGCCCAACACGGGGCTTGAACTCAGAACCCTGAGATCCAGACCTGAGCTGAGGAGCACCGGGGTGGCTCAGTCAATTGAGCATCTGACTCTTCGTTTTTTTAATGTTTATATATTTTTGAGAGAGAAAGAGAGAGAGAGAGAGAGAGAGAGAGAGAGTGGGGTAGGGGCAGAGGATCTGAAGCAGGCTCCGTGCTGACAGCAGAGAGCCCGATGTGGAGCTCGAACTCACAAATCATGAGATGACCTGAGCCGAGATTGGACGCTTAACCGAGGGAGCCGCCCAGGTGCCCCCCCGCCCACACCCCCCCATCGGACTCTTGATTTGGGTTCAGGTCATGATCTCACGGTTCATGGGATCAAGCCCCACAATGGGCTCTGCGCTGACAGCGTGGAGCCTGCTTGAGATTCTCTCTCCCCCTCTCTCTGCCCCTCCCCTGCTCACGTGTGTATGTGTTTTCTCTCTCTCTCTCTCTCTCAAAATAAAAAAGTAAACATTAAAAAAAAAAAGAGTTGAGGGGCACCTGGGTGGCTCAGTCGGTTAAGCGTCCGACTTCTGCCAGGTCGCGATCTCGCGGTCCGTGGGTTCGAGCCCCGCGTCGGGCTCTGTGTCGACAGCTCGGGGCCTGGAGCCCGCTTCGGATTCTGTGTCTCCCTCTCTCTCTGCCCCTCCCCCGTTCTCTCTCTCTCTAAAAATAAATAAACATTAAAAGTTTAAAAAAAAAAGAGTTAAGATCAAACGTCAGATGCTTAACCAACTGAGCTACCCAGGCGCCCCAAGAACATCATTGTTAAGCAAGTAATGTCAAGTTTGCTATGCTTTTTCGGGCCTTATGCTGTAGACCCCAACCAAGGTCAAATAAGGTCATCCCAGAACTGAAGTGTTTCAAGCGGGAAAAATCATCACACGTCCTACTTCCCTCCCTCCCTCCATCTCTCCCTCCATTCTTTCTTCCTTCCTCTTCTATGGATATCTCTATGGACAGATTATGAAGAAACTTATCTTTTTCATCCCAAAGAGGGAAGAAGGAAGTTGAACGCAGACTTTTACCATGGCCTTGTCGCTTTTGTTTCAGGGTAAGGATAGAAAGCTTCGGAAGCTCTGCACGCATGTACTGGGAGGGACCCTGGTGGTCCTCGCAGGGTTCACAGGGGGTCACAGATGAGGCCCTGGCTCATCCATTCTCTGTCACGGAGTGACAGCCTCTGTTACTCTGAGACTCTCTGGGTCTCAAGCTTCTCCCAGCATCGAAGCTCTCTATCTTTGGGCCGAGGTTGGGGTGGTATGGCAGCTTCCGGACAGAGCACGAAGTCGCCCTTGATAGGGGATGGCGGGCGGAAAAAATCCTTTTACTGGTTTCTGTCCATGATGTCGAGAAAGGTCTGTTTCACTGAAAGCAGCACCATCGATGTGACGGGGGGGTCCCCGAGAGGAGGCAGTGCCTGGTCAGGCAGATCCAACGTGTCAGCTTTGTCGGAAGGGAGCCTAGGTCTCGGGACCTTTTGAGACACCAAAGAGGGTCCTGCTGTCACTTCCCCAAGGCCATGGCTCAGTTAATGGCGTAGGAGAGGACACTCAAGTGATTCTTCTGGGACACAGAAGTCACTCCAGGCGACCGAGGTGGCTGCTGTCCCCAGTTCAGAGAAGCAGCTGTTGGGGTTAACGGCAGTCCTCTTGCTGGTCATTTCAAGCCCCCTCCCCCAACCAGGACCCCTCTGGAAAGACGGTGGAGAGAGGAATATCGCTAACTTCCTACAGTCGGTTGACAGTTTGACAGACACACCGTTTAAGTCACAGACCCTCCGAGGGCAAACGGTTGCTGAATTAGTGGAAACAGTCATGATTGTTAACCTGGGAACCACATAGGTGGAGAGCACAGAGTGTTTAAAGCTTATTATTCTCACTCCCTCCCCAAGTAATTGTCTTGCCCATGAAAAACAGGCTGTGATTAAGATATTAGGATGATCTCGTCACTGACTGATGAGCTTGGGCGTCAATCTTTCTGCAGCCATTAGTTCTGATCTTGAGCGCTACTGACCCGGAACAGGGACATCACATCTACCTCTGCTGCTTTCCCACGGAGCCTCATAAATTCTGCATGTGGCATTCGTGCCACGTCTTCAGCTTCTTTCTCTGCTAAGGGCTCGTGCTCCCCGTGGTGGGTTGGTGAAGCAATCTCAGCGTCAGTCCCGTGGGACTCTCGTTCCATGGGTTGTACAAGGACAGGATGGAAAAATACAATTATTTGGGAAATGTTGGGCTAGACAGGTCTTCTCGTTACGTGACTACGTCGGGTCCTTTGCACAAGTGTAAGTCTTCGAAGGAGGAAGGCGTCAAGGGCATTTCTCAAACTTCCTTTCCTGAGGCAAGGAAATCTTTTGGTGTAGAACCCACTCCGGGTCTCTTATGCTCAGGCACATATTTTGGGAAATGTTGCTCTCAAAGGAAATGATCAAGTCTTTGCGATCTCCCAGGCCAGCACTGCCCAACAGCAACATAATGGGAGCCACCAAGGCAAGCCACGGTTGAGATTTGAGTTTCCCAATAGTCGCGTTAAGAAAATTAAAGTAAACAGGTGAAATTAATTAAAAAAAAATTTTTTTTTAATATTTATTTATTCTTGAGAGACAGAGCGCAAGCAGGGGAGGAGCAGAGAGAGAAGGAGACACAGAATGTAAATCAGGCTCCAGGCTCTGAGCTGTCAGCACGGAGCCCGACGCGGGGCACGAACCCATGAACTGAGATCGTGACCCGATCCGAACTTGGACGCTCCACCGACTGACCCACCCAGGCACCCAACAGGTGAAATTAATTTTAATAATATATTATGTGTCGTATAATATACAATTATGTATAAAAATATATAAATCCTTAGGTATAAATGAGGAATACATGTACAATTATATATGACCTACGTAACTCATATCAAAAATATTATCATTTCAAGATGTAGTCAGTATGAAAGTATTGATGTTTGGATTTTCTTTCTATCACGTCATTAAAATCTGATAGGCACTTGACTCCTGGGGTACAGCTCAGACTAGCCACCTTTCAAAGGCTCAGCAGCCCCATGGGGCTGGTGGCTGCCATATTGGACAGTGTGGCTCTATTCCAGTCTCTGCCCAGTGCAGGTTCCACACCCCATGTGACACGTGTAGAGGCCACACACTCAGTGAGACCCCTTTAGAAGTACAGTGATGGGGCTTCTTGCCAAAAGGGGTTCATACTGCATTGGTCTTTGGCACACCCCTCACCCGTCTGCCTCATGTTCTACTAGGATCTGGAGAATCAGCCGCAAGATTGCTGGTGCTGGATATGTGTGTGTGTGAGCATGTGTGGGCATGTTTTGGAGCAGGTTTCTGCCCAGAATCTCATATCCCGTTCTAGCTGGGGTGGGTGGTCCGACAAGCCAGAAGGAAACCTCACTGTAATGCCCCCTTGACATTGGGGTCTGGAGCCTGGAACCTCCAACCCTTGGCAGTCCCCCTGGCCCCTTGTCCCCTCTTCTCCCTCCTGACAAAGGTTCCCCTATGGTCTCCGCCCGCCCTCCACAGTCCCACTCGGGAGGGAGGCTGGGGGCAGAGAGTGGAAGGGGCCATCACCATCCTTTCCCTTTTCCCTTCACCCGCCAGGAGGCTCTCTCCTGGGTCTGTGATCCTGGGGGTGTCCCGCCCTCTGACCTGTCTGACCCTTCCATCTCTTCTGTGTTTGCTTCTGATGCCCGACACACCCCTCCGAGGAGGCTGGAACAGAACCTGGGGTCACAACATGTACCTCTCAGGTCACCTTGTTCTACTGAACCTTCAGCCCTTACTGACCCCGAGTGGTCTCCACGTGCAGCTGCCTCAGTTCATCTTGTCTTCCCTGCTCGGTGGGGAGCCGAACGGCCAGCGGGAACCGTCTCGTGCGTGTGGTCTGCAGCGGAGATCTGAGATGACGAAGTCGCAGATAAAGTCGCGAAGACTCCGAGACCCGGGTCGTGGCCGGCAGACAGCTGGGGCTGGGGGAGGCTCAGTCCCGGTCGTCTGACTGGACGGACGCCTCACCGAGACACTCTCCCCTCCCACTCCCCGCTGTCTTATCTCAGCCTCGGGGACACACGGGTCAGGGCTGTGGCCTCTTGCAAAAGACAATCCTTGAGTGTTTGCGCCCCACTCTCAGGTCTTTCCTGTGGCTCTGCTTACGCTCGGAAGCTGTCTGCTCTTCACTGGGGGAGAGGAAAGGACTGGAGAACGAGTTGCTCGCAACTGACCTCACCTACTCATAATGTCTTTAAAATGGACCCCAGCGGCCCCTGTGCCTGGCGCTAAGGCCTGCCTGGCGGCCCCTTTCCTCCACGCGGTGGGCACACCTCTCATTCCTGGCCCAAGGGCCGCCGTGCTGTCACCCAGACGGAAGCGTGTGCGTCGAGAGCAGGTGCCCAGAAGTGGGGCTGGATGCTGGTTCTCTGCCCGAGCCGGCTGAGGACCCACGACTCTCCAAAGCACGTGCGTCTGGACACAAGATGCACAGAAACGGCCATCTTGTGTCTGTAAAAGGGTCTCACACTGGAGCCCGGGCTTCGAGTCATCAGAATAACTCCATGTGCCAGCCATGTGCCAGCCAGGCACAGCAGAGGGCACCAGGGTGGGTTGCCTGTGTCCTCAGCTGGCGGGGGGGGGGGGGGGGGGGGGGCCACCGACAGGTGCATCACCAGACCCGTGCACCTGACCTCTGTCCAGGCAGCTGAGGCTTTGCAACACCGGGAGCTTCATCTCACCTAGAAATAGTGATAGTTAACGTGCTGCTTTGACATAATTATGTCTCCTCACTTGTCGCCTTTTTATTTTACTGTTTACTTATTTTTTAAAGTTTATTTATTTTCGAGTGAGGGAGAGTGCAAGTGGGGGAGGAACAGAGAGAGAGAGAGAGAGAGGGAGAGAGGCTCCAAGCAGGCTCAGCACTTTCAGCACAGAGTGCCATGCAGGGCTTGAACCCATGAACCATGAGATCATGACCTGAGCCGAAACCAAGAGTCGGACTGAGCCACCCGGGTGCCCCTATTTTTAAAAATGTTTTAATGCTTATTTTTGAGAGGGGGCGGGGAGGGAGAGGGAGAGAGAGAGAGCGCGCACAGGCAGGGGAGGAGCAGAGAGAAAGGGAGACAAAAGACCTGAAGAGGTCTCTGGGATGACAGCCCAGAGCCCGACGCGGGGCTCGAACTCACGAACCGTGAGACCGTGACCTGAGCCGAAGTCAGATGCTTAACCGACTGAGCCACCCCGGCGCCCCCATTTGTTGCCTGTGACATTTCTCTGAGTACGTCCCCAGACGGCAGCATCAGCAGCACCTGCGAGCTCGGTGTATATTCAGGTTCTCAGGTGCCATCCAGACCCAGCAACCCGGCAACTGTGGGTCTGGCACCAGGAATGTGTGTGTGAACAAGCCTTCCAGGCCTGCGCTGTCCCGTGTGGGGGCCACTGGCCTTGCTGTGGCTTCTGAGGTGGCTGGGAAGACGCACTGGACTTCGCGACCTCGTATGAAAAATGCACGTCAAATACTGCATTACATCTTGTTGTACTGGTTACATGTTGAAATAATAATATTTTCGATACGTTGAGCTATCTAAAATATGTTATTAAACTTCATTTTACCTGCTTCCTCTTACTTTTTTTAGAGTGGTTTCGAGAAAATTTAAAGCCACCGACGTGGCTTGTTCTAGGCGATTCTGAGGCACATTGACATATGAGGACAGCGCCCTACCAGCTTAGGGCTTGGAGAAGCTTGAGGGACACCAGGAATCATTTCCAGGAGAGGCGGGCCGCGAGCCACAGGCCAGGAGAATGAAGGTCTGATTCCCTGCAAGGACCAGAGGCGGGTGAGTTGGGAATGTGACCTTTTCATTTCATAGGATCTGGCATTTGCTTTTTGCCACTACGTGCTCACGAGACTAAATAAAGCGAACCCAAACCAAACAAATAGCCACCCCCCCCAAAGACCTCAAACAAACAAACAAACAAACAAGCAAAGAATTCCTAAATCCTACTTAACAATGAAGGATTTCAAGGGGCAGAGATGGGTATCCGCAGCATTGCCTTGGAGGAGGAGAGGAAGGAAAGAAAGCGCTTTTATCAGCATTCCAGATCTTGAGTAGCTGACTTACCCGGTTCTGCGATGCAGATTGGTCCTCTTGCTTTAGAATAAATCCCTTTGCTGCCTGTGCGGAAACAAGGCAACTTCGGGGAGTCTGGGCCTTCCTGTCGGCTAGTCCTCGGAACCCCAAGCTTAAAAGGAGCAGCTTTGTTTGGCGTGTATGTGTGTGTGTGTGTGTGTGTTTTGTGGGTGAGCTAAGCGAGAAGGATGGTCAGCTGAGTGCGTGCACGGCTAAGGGTAGAAATCATCGCCAGGGTGACTTATGAATAAGGAAATGGGTAGTAGGGATCCTGATGCGGAAGGAAGCAGGGAACAATGGAGACAGTCTTGCTGCCTCTAAATGAGTCTCTGTTTCAGAGGCACAGATTTCAAGAGCGAATCCTTCAAGCATTAGAAGAAAGAAACCCAGACTTTCGCAGCTGCAAACGTGTTCAGTGCAGCATGTGGCTCCCAAAGTCCGAGACGGAGAAGCCGAAGGACCGGCCAGCCCAGGACGGCCCGTTTTTCTGTGGACCGCTCCCTGTTCGGAACCAATTTTGTGGAATCTTCTGGCTGGCAGCGTTATGTTCTCGAAGGACAGTGAGTGGGGCAGAACAGGTTAAGAGCAAGCCAAAGTCTTTCAGGTCGGAGGTTCTGGCTCTACGAAGCTCGGTGGTGGGGCCGACGTTCCCAACTAAGCTGAGCCTGCAATTTGGAAGGGATCCTAGGTTTGCATTGTCCCAAACCGTATGTATGAGAGTTTTCCAGGGAAACAGAACCAGGAGGCTGGGCATTTGTAGAGAGATTTATTTTAAGTAATTGGCTCATGTGATTATGGAGCCTGACAAGTCCAAACTCTTCAGGGTGGGCTGTCAGGCTGAAGGCTCTGGAGAGCTGATGTTGAAGTTCAAGGCCAGAAGACGGTCTCATGCAGAACTCCCTCTTGTTCCAGGGGGTGGGGTGGGGTGGGGTCAGTCTTTTGCTGTTCAAAAGATTTGTCCTTCTGTGGATTGCATGAGGCCATGCAATGGAGGGCAGTCCGTGTGGTTTGAAGTCCATCGATTAAACGTAAATCTCACCCCGCAACCTTTCATGGAAACGTCGGGAGTAATGTTTGACTGCATATTTGGGTACCCGGTGGCCCAGCCAAGTTGACACATAAAATTAACCACCATGCTGTATAACCTGGTATAACACGAGAGGGACCTTCCTGACGTGTCTTGTTTAATCCCTTATGTTGGAGGCAAGGGGACTGGAAGTAGCTAATGCCCTCAGCTTGACCTCCCCTGGTCAAGGGACAGTGTTCTGTCCCCGTGGGGAGGATCCCCTGGGCGCCCCAGCTCTCCTGACAAATACGGAGTGCCAGGGAAAGGAGTTCTCCAGCTTTGCTTCTGAGCTGGGCCGAGGGCTTCTGCGGCGGAAGGAAACTAGTGGGAGTCTCCTCCCACTTTTCCAAGGGCATGACGTCAGTGGGCCATACTCTTCCCATTGCAAGCATTTCTCTACTTTAACTTCGCTTGAAGCATCGGTGCCTGCCTCTGCTTCTCTGCCAGCGGGCGCCGGTGAGCCAGGCGGGCCGTCCTGCAGAAGCAAGCTGGTATGGCCACGAGTCGAACCGGTGCGGACCCTGGTGACCCGGGGCAAGTTGCCAGACCTCCCCGTGCCTCGCTCTCCTTGCACAAAACGTACCCCTGCAGAGGGTTATGGGGACGAGTCAGTGCCTTCCCACCCTACTCAGTCTGGGAGCCCCTTGGGTCCATGTTTCTGCCTTGCTTTCTGGCCAGAGGGCCCAGCACAGGCTCTGGATGGGAGCCCGCTGGTAAGAAGCCCCTGTAATGACAGTTCCCCTGGTCCCTCAGGCGATGGGAGCCGTGGTCTGACAGCTCCTCCCCCGGGTTGGCGCCGCCAGCTGCTCCCACCCCACCCCTGGCTCTCCTGTTGCCACTGAGGCGTGAGACCCCACTGGACCTGGGAGGTCCCTAGCAGGGTGTTGCTTGATTTCTGCGATAAAATGTTGCGGGTAGACTTGTGTCCCCCAGAAAGATATGTAGAAGTCCCTGTACGGTCACCCGTGAATGTGACCTTATTTGGAAATAAAGTCTGTGTAGATCTAGTCGAGTTGAGATGAGGCCATACTGAATTGGGGGCACCCCAAATCCAATGACCGCTGTCCTCCTAAGAGGTAGTGATTTGGACACAGAGACTCACGGGAGATACACTCACAGGGCCGAAGGCCATGTGATGACCGAGGCAGAGATTGGAGGGACTCAGCTACAACCAGGGGCTGCAAATAACCACTAGGAATTGGAAGGGACAAAGAAGGGTTCCTCCCTGGAGCCTTCAGAGGGAGCATGGCCCTATCGACATCCTGACTTTGGACTTCCAGCCTCTACAGCTGTGAGAGAAGAGATTTTCGTTCTTTCGAGCCACCCAGCTTGTGGCCACTCTTAGGGCAGCCTTTGGAAGCCGGTAGGAGAAATCGGGCATCTGCTGCTACAAGTGGGACGTATGCCCTTCTGCAGAATCCAAGTGAGCTCACAGTGGGCTGTTCAAAGCACCCTATCGTTATGTTTCTAGTCCCCAAACCCATACATGGAGAGACAGGGCTAGAAGCTGTCCATTTCCTGAGACGTACAATACACGTAGGACAGTAGAAGGTGCCACGCGGAGGCACCACTCGGCCAGGACTCGGTTCGCGCGCTGCTTCAGAGCCTCAGCCATGGTGCAGCCAGGCTGCCATCTTGGAGCGAGGTCTCTGCCACTGCTGGGCCTGCTGTGGTGGCTGTTCCGGGTCCTTCGCGCCGCTGGCCAGTCAAGTGCTGGCCTTTCTCCTTGCTTCCCCATCGTGGCTGAGATGTGCCACAGGCCACTTAGGCCCACACAAGTGCGACAGGACATGCGGGGAAGGTGACGCCCCTTGGGGGAAATCCAACCAATGGGAGACGGGGCCAGTAGGCACGCATTCGTCTCCTCCCGGACTTGGACACTTGTTTTTGGAAAGTCGCAAACAACACATAATGAGCTGTGGAAAGGTCTTCCTGGGGCCGGCTCTTGTCCCCACCACGTTCTGCTCCGACTGTGCAGGTGGCCAACCCTTCTGAGCCTCCTGAGCACAATTTGCTGACCATGCACACCCCGCAGAGTGGTTGGGGGTGGGGAGGGGCAGGGGGGACATCTGTGAGGCGCCTTCTATGGGGTCTGTGCACGATGGACACACTGGCAGCTCTTCCCCTTCCTCCTTCCCTCGGGGATTCCCGTCCTACCTCGGAGGGAGTGCCGAGACCCTCAACACTTCCCTTCCCGGCATCCTCTTAGCCCTTGAAGGCAGTGCCATGAAAGAACATTAAATTAAAGTAAGATTGTCTTGTGTCCTAAAAATTAGGACCCTCGCTAGCAGAACTTCGGTCTTTTAAGGTCTGTCTGTGTCACCAGTGACCAGCGATGGAGTCATATTCATTTTTTTTTTTTTTTCACCGTTTGGATGCCTTGTTATTTCCTGACTCAAGGTGAAGTGGAAAGATGCGAATCACTCCATGACTCAGCCACACGAGTCTCCGTGAAGGAGCATATAAAGCTTCGAAGCTTCTCCGGCTGTATGCACTATCTCGGTGGGATGCCTCTTTCTTGCAAACACCTTTCCACTCTGTCTCTTGGTTGGTGTTACGCCCACCTGAATGTTGTTAAAGGGGACCTTGTTACAGCTCTTTGTGAGAGAGAGACGGTACCCTTTGGTGGAACCGAGGCCACGTTAACCAAGTTAACCAAACAAAGCTCACTGGATGTGTGACACGCCTACCAACGATGCCAAAGGAAATCATTTCTTTCGTGTCTCTCTATTCATGTTACTTCCCGTGGTTGACGTAATCAAAAGACAAAAAGCGACCACACGTAACCCACAAATCTAAAAAATCACCAGATGTGGAGTACAACCCTCAGAGTCCAGACAATAAGACCGAGCCGCTGTGATGGCAGCAAGATGAACAAAGAGAAACAATTTTTTATGGTCAGAAACTCTCTTAATATTTTACCACATTATTTGCAGTTGGGGGAGGCAGGAGCCTTCCCGGAGAGCTGCCCTTTCACCATGGGAGGCAATGTTAATGTAAAAATCAACTCTGACTTTATATCTATTTCCATTTAGGCTTCCATTTATTATGGAGGTAATAAAACACTCAAAAAAAATCAAGCTTGACATCTGATTAGAATGTCCGGTCAATGTCTTTACCCATCACTCTCTGTAAAACAGGAGTCTCCATTTTACTAACGCTTCAGAGGATTTCATTGGCCAGCTGCCATTGTCTTTTTCCTTCCAATTCCCTCAAGGTACCAATCTCGGGAAGTGTTTGTGTTCTGGTGGCAGAATCGTCTCTGGTTCCAGCGTGAGATGAGATGATAGGGAAGCCGATGAGGCAGAAGGTCTGTACAAAAATTGTGGGCAGCCGTGCGGTGAGGTTAAAAGAAATCTACCTACAGTTTGCCGGCCCCTCATTTTTCTCCTCACACTTACCTCGGCTTTGTCAGTGTCACAGCGTCAAGGTAGAAAAGGATAAAGGATGCCCAAGTCATGTTGCCGATCACGCACTGGTAGGGCCTCTGTTAGAATGTTTCCTCAGGAGAGTGATGGGTTTGCTTTTGGTCCTCCATGTTATCTGGCTTCTTCTCTTTGGATCGAAGTCTCTCTCCCTCGGCACTGTTGACATTTTGGGCTGAGTCATTCCTTGGAGTAAGGCTGTCCTGTGCATTATAGGAGGCTTAGCAGAATCCCCAGCATCTACCCTCGGGTGCCTCCATTCGTAGCAGACCCCACCCCCAGCTGAGATCGTTGAAAGTGTCCCAGATATTGCCGGATGTCCCCAGCCAGGGGAAGGGAGTCGTGACCTACTGCTTTGGACAGTCATGGCTCACGTGCTCTTGGAGGACACCCTCCTTTACCCTCCCCCGAGAGAAAGTGGGATCCAAGGTGAGTAGGTTAATTCAATGGCTCCCTTTTGGCAGGATTTTCATGGGAGAAGTGGGGAGGAAGGACCCAGGGTAGCAGAAGGTATAAATCTCCTTTCCCCTCTTCTCCCCAGTTAGAACAGGCAAGGCAGGACCCTTCTCTGTGAAGCTTGTTCTCCGTCTTCCAGGGCTATGAGGTCAGGTTGAAACCAGGAGTGGAGAGGTGAGGGGTGGAAAGGGGATAAAGGCGGCCATGTTTTGTTTCATGTCTGTAGCACCCCCACAGTTTCCGGCACACGGCAGGTGCTCAGTGATCGGTCCATCCACCGAGCTTGAGTGAAATTTACGTAAGCTCCATCTAGAAGCCTTCCCCACGCAGCAGCAACAACGTCTCCCTTGACCGCTCACAGTGGCGTCCATCCTCATGGTGAGCAGAGGGGACTCGAGACCTTGGGTCAAAATCACCCAGCAAGTATCACGTCTTTTGTATAACTTGATAAAAATGTTCCATTCTTGCTACCTGCCTTCCCACTTACTGATTATTTCCATCCTTCTTTCGTTGGTAATCCCTGACTGCCTGGTGGTTGGGTATGACGGCTGGCTGGCTGGCTGAAATGAGGAACTCAGTTGTTCCCAGGACATTGCTGAGTACCGACCACCGGGCCCTTCTCCTTGTGGTGCCACGGCTCTGAATATCGATCGGGGACGCAAGGTCAGGCGGTGGACTGCAGCTGTCACTCTTGCAGTGGGTGATGCTATGGCGTTTAAAGCATTACCCACAGCACTGAATTATTTTTTACAAATATGTGGTAATATCCGATTCAAAGGAGAGTGTAGGTGAAATTCCCAGGATGTGGTGCAAACGACACGTTTGTGTATACCGTCTGTGTACTATGTTGTGATTAATAGAACCCAGTCACACAACACAGCCCAGGATGCAGTGTTCTTGATCTGGGCCAGGTGCCGAGACTCTACGGGTACATCTCCAGTGTTGGCTGCTCTCCCGAGTTCCAGCCTTCAGACTCGACAACAGAATGTCCAGCGGGCATCTCCAATCTCTAATGTTTAAAACTGACTTCTGGGGACGCCTGGGTGGCTCAGTCGGCTAAGCGTCTGACTTCAGCTCGGGTCATGATCTCACTGTTGATGAGTTCGAGCCCCACGTCGGGCTCTGTGCTGACAGCTTGGAGCCTAGAACCCGCTTTGGATTCTGCGTCTCCCTCTCTCACTGCCCCTCACACCCCTCTCAAAAACAAAGAAACATTACAAAAATTATAAAACTGACTTCTGGATGCACTTCGTCAGCTCCTCCCTGTCTCAGCTCATGGCCACTCCAGATTCCCCGCGGCCCCGCAGAAGCCTGGGAAACCATCCCTTCTCTCTTTCTGATGCTCCCACATCAAGGCATGAGGAAATCCCATTGGCACCGGGTTGGCTTCAGAATTCGTGTGGAAACTGACCACCTTCCAACACCCCCCTTTGCTACTACCTTTATTTATGTTATTGTTTTCTTTCTCCTCTGTTGCTGGGCTGGTCTCCTCAGCCCCATCCCTGTGTCCCTATCTCCTCCCTGTCCCCTAATCTTTGCTTGATGCAGTAAACAGAGTGATCCTTTTTTTTTTTTTTAAGTTTTAAATGTTTATTATTTATTTTTGAGAGAGAGAGAGCTGGGGAGGGGCAGAGAGAGAGGGAGACACAGAATCCGAAGCAGGCTCCAGGCTCCGAGCTGTCAGCACAGAGCCCGACGCGGGGCTAGAACTCACGAACCGCGAGATCGTGGCCTCAGCCGAAGTCGGAGGCTTAACCGACTGAGCCCCCCAGGCACCCCAGAGTGATCCTTTTAAAATGAGATACGATTAGGTCACTCCTCTGCTCAAAAGCAACCTCCCAGCGATGGTCTCCCATCTGGTTAGAAGACAAGCCCAAACTCTCACAGTGGCCTCTCAGACCCACCCATTACCTCCTGGCCTTTTCAGCCCCCCTCCTTGTGTCACCAACAGCCACCCTGGGTGCCTACTGTTCCTGGGCCAAGCCTGGGCTTCTCACCCTGGTCTCTGTCCTCATTCCCTCAGCCTGAGATGCTCCCACCCCAGTAACCCCATGCCAAGACTCACCTTGCCAGTCTTTGGATAACGTCTTCCCAATAGAGCTCAAGATGGCCACCCTATTGATGCCTGAGCCTGCGTTCAGGGACTGCTGAACCCCAGGGACTCTCGGTCCCCTCCCCCCCTTCCCCCTATTCTGGAGCGCTTGATGTCTCCTAACTTGTCGCAGCTTCCGTTTGAGGTCTGGCACCTGCTAGCGTGTGAGACCCTCAAAGGCAGGGATCCTCCTTCCTTTTGCTCCCTGACACATCCCAGCAGTGAGCCCACCAGGTGCTCCCTAAGTGTCTGTTACATGGACGCATGTGACTGAATTCATCTCTCGTTTCTCTGTTCTCAGTTCCCAGCTTATCGTTTCCCCGATAGTTCTGGAAGCATTTCCCCATCTGTTCTGTTAGGGACCGTTTGCTCTCCGCAGCAATGCAATCTACTCTTTCCTACCACTATGAAATGAAAGTATCTGGTCATCCTATTCTCCACGTAGGTCTCTTTCTGATTTGGGATTTTTTTTTTTTCTTCCTTTAAGACAGCCTGCTTTGGTGCCAAGGATGGAAAGTCCTTTGGCGTCTCACTGAGAAAATGGTAGAGTTTAAAAATGTTTGGGCTTTGACCTGTAGTAACTCTTTCCCTGGGCTTAAGTTTGATCGACTCGATCTTCCCTCTGGAACCGGCAAATCTTTTCATGTGCTCAGTAATCCGTTTTCTCCCCGTTGACGCTTGTTCGGGATCAGGGGCTGAGAGAGGGCTCCCCCAGCAGCCGGTCAGGTCACTGCTGGCACCTGTTAGTCACCGCCGAAAGGGAAAAGGAAACGTTTAGACCGATCGTATGTCTCCTTGACTGTTTAAACAGCTTCTGTTTTTTCCTAAGGAAGGGGCAGGGCTGTGGAGAGAGGGGCGGTGCCCCGTCCTGGTTGCCGGGGGGGCTGCAGGCTCCTCTGGGTGCCATCCCGCCTCTCCCGGCCCAGGGGAGCAGGTGGGGGCTGGGGGTGGGTGCTTCCGGTCCCCCAGGTTAGGGAAGGGGGCTGGATCACCGAGTCCTGCCATCCTTCCTCCCTCACCCTGTGAGTTGCGCTCTGTGCACCGCAGGGCACCAAGAAGAGCCACGCGTGGTCCCTGCACTCGGGAGAGCCTCAACCTGATCAGCACGGAAAACAAAAGCCACTGACGCTGGCAGCCCATACCTCGCTCCTTCCGTAGCACCTGACTCGGTGTCCTGGCCCCTTTCCTGGACACCCTCTCGTCTTTTTCCTCCTGGGAACAATTTGCAAGCCTTCTTCTTCCCCACCTCTGGATCCGTCTCCTGTCTCATGTTTCCCGAACGTTTGTGGCCCCGGGGTGCCTCCCCCCGCCCCCCAAAGCACTCTCTATGATCTTCCTTTTTTTTTTTTTCATGTTTATTTATTGTTGAGAGACAGACAGAGACAGAGACAGAGACGGAGCATGAGTGGGGGAGGGACAGAGAGAGGGAGACACAGAATCGAAGCAGGCTCCAGGCTCTGAGCTGGCAGCACAGAACCTGACGTGGGGCTCGAACTCGCTTACGGCGAGATCATGACCGGAGCTGAAGTCGGAGGCTTGACCGACTGAGCCCCCCAGGCGCCCCCTCCACGCTTTTCCACCCGCCTCTCACTCGTGTGTGTGATCTCACCTGCTCCGGGGGCCGCGCACGTCACCGGAGTCTGCGTCTCAGGGGAACAGCTCTCCTACCTTCTAAGTCTACATTCGCCTCGGCCCAGTGACCTTGCACCTCAAACACGGAAAACCACGATTTGATGACACCCCACCTTTCTCAGTGGGCTCAGCTCACGCCCTCCAGGTCCCCCCATTTCCGCTTAGCCCCCATTCTCTCAAATCCACTCCCGTGGTCCCGAAGTCCTTCCCTCTTTCTCCACCTCCCTGCGGAGGCTGTGGTTTAACATCCTTGGTGTTTCTCTCCCGGGAAGCCATATTTTCTTTTGGAAGGTCCACCTGCTTCCGCTTGGGCCTCCTTCCAACCTACGGACGCACCAAGACTTCTGTCTGAGCTCCCTAAATCATAGCTCAGATCGTGATATGACCTCTGCTCAAAACTCTCTTGGCAGTGAAATGAAACTCACACTCCCTAGTTTGCTGGGGATCTGATGGGGGTTTGCTCCTTCCAAGTCCACTTGGGGTGTCCTGCTCCACGTAAATGCCTCCCACCGAGCCGGGAGCTTCGTGGCTCCGGGAAGCACCCGGCACGTCCCCACTGTTGTTCTGTGTCCCCTCTGTCTGGGGTGCCTGGCGTCCTGACTTCACACGTGTCCCTCCTGCCTCCTCCGTCTCCCTTCCCTGCTCTCCCGCTGCAACGGTCCGTGCTGCTTCTCGATTCACCCACGACTTCTTAACCCGCACGCTTAGCACAAGCCGCCCTCGTTCAGGTGTTGATGCACACACCCTTTTGCCCCAGAGACGGCGGCTTCATTCACCGTACTCACACGCACGACGCATCGCACGGCACAGGGCTGGCAGGAAGATGTGTCCAACAAATGGCGACCAAGTAACTGGGGCAGGACACCCTTGACGTTCGTGGGGATCGTGTCTCGAGACCCAGGAGTGGTTAAGAGCTAAGAACATCGGTTTTACAGCTGGACTCGTATACCAGATGTGTCACTAGCTGTGTGATCTTGTAAGAGTTACTCAACCTCTCTGAGCATCAGCTCCCGAAAACTAGCCCCTGCCTCGTAGGGATTTCGTGAGCTGAGGCATGAAGGTGCTCAGCACAGCTCCTGACACGTAGCAAGTGCTCTGCGAACGCTAAGTACGAGTGTTACCAATTTTTTACCTCCTTCCAGACACAAACACAGTCCCAGGCGACTGACCCCTCAGACCCGCAGCCAGGGGCGAGCAGAGGTGAAGTGCAGCTGAGAGGCCGGCTCCAGCCAGCCCGCCAGGTTTTCTCACTGGCCAGGGGACCCTCCACCCCTGCTGCCCGCACAGGCTCGCCTGGGTGTCCCGTCCTTGCCCGAGCGGACACTGACTCACACGGCCGGGACCTGCGGAGCCCCTCAGGAGTGTCTGAGGTAGAGGAGGGTAAGTCAGGGCAGGCTGGGCCCAGGCAGAAACGTCTCAGTGGGGAGCAGACCGGCCCCATCACCCATTCTGCTCTCTGAGAGCCCCGCCGGGAGCCACTAAGACACCTGATGGGATTGCAAGCTCCGTTATCTTCTCTCGTCCGTTCAGGGGTCTTCTGACGACCTACTCCACGTAGTCAGGGGCCCAGGCCAGCCCCGGGGACTTTGTCGTCTGCGTGCGACCACAGGGCAACGCTGTCCCAGGAGTTTTGTTCCCTTTCCGTGCAAACGAAGAAAATCTGCTCTCCGAAGACAAGGCATTGATCTCTCAACGGTATGATCATAAGTCTTAGCAGGCTGTGGTCACGGCAATAAAGCCAGAAACTATTGTTCTTTTGAGCTTATTTTTAGATGTTCTTCCACGCGGCACCGTCCCTAGTGAAAAGAAAGGCATTCGCTGTAAATCAGACTCATCATGACTGGAATCAGTAAAACGCTACCAGGTGCCGTGACAATCTGTCTCTCAAACTGCGATGCATCCGATAGTGCCCAGAACGCACTGATGCGAGACTCTCGTCTTATTTGTACTTCATGCAACGTCTCGGGGGGCCCTCCCGAGGCTGGGTGACAGTCGTTTTGGGGTCCCCTGGCTGGGGTTTCTGAGTCACAGGACTTGGTGAGGTTTGAAGGAGCAGGGACTCATCACCTACGAGAACAGAGCTTGGTCAAGTTTTCTAACAGGCGAAGGGACAAGTGACAATTTGTCAGAGAGAGGTTGAAGCTTGGTGATAGAGACTAGGATTAGGGAAAGTGCTAGAAGGCGGAGGCACGCCTTCAGCGGGGGAACACTGGGAAAGCGGGGTCACGCTTAGACTTGGGTCTCGGTGTGCAGGTCGGGGTGGGGGTGGCTTCTGATGAGTTCTGTCCACACACGGAGACGCAGGGCTGGGGAAGCGGACGCTTCTGGGCATCTGGGAGACCCACTCTCCCGCCTCAGCTGGGGGTTCTGGGGCACGAGGAACACCCTGGAGAGGGTTACCACCGAAGCAGCGTCCTTGGTGGGGAGCCAGGAGGTGGTAGGAGCATTCTGGAAGGGTGTGGTGGGGTTAGGTATATGTTTTCAAAGGAATGAAAGTTCTGGAAGGCAGAGCAATAAGGTCCTAAAGGAGGAGGAAGGTTGAGGGAGTAAGGACAGAGCAGAAAGGCTCGGGGCTCGGAGCTCGGGGCTTGGGGCAGAGTTGGCTGGAGACGCTGGCATTGGGGTGGCTGCTAGGCCGGGATGTGTGACACACAGGCTACCTTGAGCAGCGAGGTACAGCCATGATTGGTGCTCTAAGCATGCTTTCCCGGAGCTTGGATGGAATGGAGATGTAAAGGTGGAGAAACGTAAGACCCGGGCGTATCAGTGGGGTCCCGGCGAGACAGGTGTCCATGCAGGTTGGGTCATTCAAGGGGCGTTTGGCCAAGAGCCATTTACAAAGGTGTGAGAAGGACACAGGGAGAGCGCCAGGAGATGGCACACCATCCTGGGACAGGTGTCGTATGGGGCGCTGTTGTCACTCCCAGGCTGGAGGGACAGAGGACGGGAGTAGCGCTGGAGCCCTTCCATGAGCTCAAATCTTAGGTCGTCCGGTGAGGTGGACCGCCAGCCTTCGGATGGAGTCGCCCTCACCATGTTCCTCCTTCCCAGCTCCTGACTGGGCTCCCCATCGGCCAAGCCCTCTGGAATCCAGAAGCCCGTGCCAGCCAGCCTCCTGGGGCCGAGAGTGGGGCAACAAAAGGGGAAAGACGGACGGGGGAGCACCCTGGGGCTCAGCTGGTTGAGGACCCATTGGCTGTGCTGTGAGGCCATCTCCAACCATCCTGGGCCACCTCCTTGGGTGTTCTGCTCAGGGACAGCTCTACCTCGTCCTTCTCAGAAGAGCCCCGGATGAACACACTGCCCTCAGCTCTGCTTGCACCTGCCTCCACTCCGACGCCCTCTGCCCGGAGGGGAGCTGGTGCCAGGCGACTCTCAGAAGTGAGTGTTGGTGGCTCCGTGGACCCGAGGCGTGGCCTTCCATCCTCCACCATCTGCAAAGCTGGTGAAGGGCCTAATGGCCCCAGGATATCAAGCTCATCCATTTCTCGTCTCCATTTCTGGACTCGCCTTTGCAAAGGGAGATGTGAACGTGAGCCTCAAAAGTCTCAACGGGCAAGAAACCCGAAGCTTGTTTGGGAGAAGGATTGGGCCGAGTGACCCGCGCGATGGAAGGGCCGCAGCGGGGAGAGCGTGGGTGCTCACGGCTTGCCTCGCGTGGTCCAATGAGGAAATTCCCTCCTCCCCGGAAACGACAGGGGCTTCTCGCGGGGGAGGGAACTGTTTTGCTATTTCAAAATCTAATGTGTTTCTAGAAAATTGACGACAAAGTTTGAACTTTAATCTGCCCTTACATCGCATTTGCTGATGTTACTCAGAAGTGTATTGATTAGACAATTTCTATTTCCGGAGAAGAAAGTCACCTCTGAGTTAGGTCCAACCCGGGAAAATGACATTCAGAAAGAAAACTTGAAAAAAAAAAGGGAAAACCTGGAAAATAGGGCTTTAGGGAGACATTTCCTTCCCCGTCACTACACTGCTTCTCAGGACGCTCTCTTCGTGCGTGTGCACGTAATCGCACACGCACAGATCACGCTGCACATGGCGCACACACACACACACGCCACATCACATGGCCACGCGCTCCACAATACATACACATCACGCACACACACTGCACCCTGCTTACTACAACCATCTCTCCCTTAAGTCAGACTGCCTGACAGGAAATTAGATTTTCAATATAGAGTTGAATGACTTTCTTTAACTTTCTTTTTTTTATTATTTATTTCGGAGACAGAGAGAGACAGAGCGTGAGCAGGGAAGGGGCGGAGAGAGAGGGAGACACAGAATCCGAAGCAGGCTCCAGGCTCCGAGCTGTCAGCACAGAGCCCGACGCGGGGCTCGAACTCACGGACCGCGAGATCGTGACCTGAGCCCAAGTTGGACGCTTAACCGATAGAGCCGGCCAGGCGCCCCAAGTTGGATGACCTTCTCTTGTAGAGAAGCGATGGTCACAGAGGAGGCTGGATGAGCTGGCCGCCGCTCAGACCCCGGCAGTTGTCCCTGTGCACCCTAACCAGGTGACCCATCGTGCCAGGACCAAAACACAAATGGGTGAGCTGAGGCTGTATTCGCTGAAGCTCAGGGCTGGCTTGACCTTCTCTTTCTTCCTCGGGTCTGCAGCGGTGAGTGTGTGAATGTGTGTTCGTGTGCGAATGTGTAGCCGGATGGCGGGGGTGGGGAGAGGCAGGAATCACGTGTGTGGGAGCAGAGCTGAGGAGAGCCAGCTTCATAAATGATCCAGTTAAACTCTGCTTTCCAGGGACCTGCGTGAGTAAATTGCTTCAATCCGCGTTCCCTTTGGAAATCTGGGTTGAAAGGCTAAGCAGCAGCCTGATACCAAATTTCCAGATTTAGAACCTTCCTGCATCCTCCAGGCCAATCCAGGGTCTCTCCTGTTCCGACTCTGCTCTGTCCTGTGCGGGAGTCGCAAAGCTCCAGCTATAAATCGTCCCTGTGGACACGGGCATCTGGCAACTGTGGGAACATCCAGTCGCTGCTGCTGGGAGTTTTCAGTGGGAAGAGCAGAGATGTTACCACCCACACGCCCATGGCTTTTTCTGCCCCTGGAGCTGAACTGGTGTGACAGGCTTTTGGGGTGCCTCCTCCAGGCATCCTGGCTCGCAAGAGCAGGGTGGTAGTAGGAGAAAGGAAAGTTGGGGGTGGGGTGGGGAGGAGGGTAAGCATTAGCATCATCGGAGAGCTTTTTAACCCAGCAGATTGCCTGAGCCATTTCCAAGATGTGCTAACTCAGAATTTCCAGAAGTGGGCCCCAGCATGGGTATTTCCAAGCAGCTCCCCAAGGGAGCATGAGACAAACATTAATCTGTCTTGAGGCTTCACTGTGGTTGAACCCAGATCACCGGGGGTGGGGGTGGGGGAGGCAACCAGGGATCTGGGGCAGGAACTCCATTTTGAAAGATGGGCTTTTGTTGGCTCGTGCCTTATTTCTTTGCTCTCGGGGTGAGAGGTTCCCTCTCGCTCTTTGCCTAGTTGTGCCAGCTCAGTCTTTAGGTCCCACCTTATGCCTTCTCTTGCCCCATCACCTGGGTCAGGTGTCCCTTCTGTTCAGTCCCATAGTGGACCGATGTTTTTCTATCACAGTCTCTAACCAACAGAGTTGTTGTTTCTTGGTAACTTATCCATGGTTCCTATTAGATACTAAGAGGGTAAGGATGATGTTTTGGTTATCTTATATTCCTAGAACCTGGCAGAGAGGTATTCGATGAAGGTTTTCTGGCAGGAAACCACACTTGCCCCCGCCCCTGCCCCCACCAAACACATAATACTTAAAAGAAAGCAGATGCAAGGAAACAAAGCAGGACAGAAAACCTGATTCAACCTGAGAGGCTTCCCTTATACCCAGGCTTTGGCCCACAATAACATCATTGCAACATGTATCAGTCAGCTATTTCCGTAATTACGCCGCATAATAAAGCAAACAACAATCATTTACTCTTACGCTCATGGGTTTGCTGCAGTGCGGCCGGGTCTCAGACTCAGATCTGTTCTACATGTTTCGTTCTGGCTCCCAAGCTGAATGGGCATTGGCTACCCAGGATGTTCTCCTGTTGGTAGAGATCAGAAGCTTCTATAGACCATTCCAGGCTGGGAAAGCACTTTTAAATGGTCTGCTTGTATCACATCCACTAAAATTCCCTTGGCCCAACTCAGCCTCAGTGAGGCAGGGTGGTATATTCCACCCACCGTGTGAGGGGAAGGGGAAAGAGGGAACATTTTCTGAATGGCAATTCAAACTCCCTAATAACTTTATTATCTTAAATTTTTCATCATTGCCTTCTGAGATAGCGGTCACAACATTTAACATTGGTTGAGTCCTTATTAAATGTGGAACATAGTTCTGCAGCCTTTGTACACATTTTTTCATTGAATCCTCGTAACGATCATAGGAAAGAAGTACGATGCGTGTGCGGTTTTCCTGAGACACAACGCTGGAAGAAGCAGATGCCAACCCAACTTTCCCAGCCCCACTCACGCTACTCAGTGGTCTCCTCTTCTTTCTTTTCCAAGCGTGAGGTTGGGTAAAGCTTTTATTTATTGCCAGCGCTTTACCCTTGGTGCACACGATCTGGTGGAGGTTATGGTGGGACAGAGGGAGAAAGAAGTTCTAAGGGGAGACTGGGGGAGTCACTGAAGCACAAAGCTCAAAGCCAAAGCCAGGCTCTCCTGTTCCCTTACCTGTTCTTGAGCTAACCCAGAACCGACATGCATATTTCCAAGACAACTAATGACCAATTACCAAGAAGGGAAAATGTGACAGATGGCAGGTACTGGGATGTTTAGTCCAACCTCCTCATTTTACAGATGAGGAATTGGAGCCTGGGCGGGGGGAAGTAACCTGCCCGGGACATATGGCTCATTAATGGCAGGCCTAGGTGAAAAGTAGGTTTGTAATTCCAAATGGAGTGCTTCGTTTTCCTCCTGGTTCTGCGGGAGCCCTGAAGGTGGTATTGACTACCACTGACCGGGGAGGGTTTCCTGCCTAATTGATCATGACGGAACATTCAATTGATCCTGAGGAACCCGTCAAAGCATTTGCATAGTTTGGTCCAACAAAGCAAACAGACTGAAAATTTCAATTTACAGCTGCTTGCTTGGCATCCTGTAGGCACAGCCGTGATGGGTTTTACACAACACGCGGCCACCTGGCATTTGTATATTCTCACAAATTATTTAGTGGCAGTGATGTCAGTCTTCACTGTCCGTTGATCTGTTTTATTTAACGGTAAAGAACTGCAAAACCAATGGAGTGACAGGCTTACAGAGGGAAAGCCACCCAGGAATGGGGTTTATTGGTAATATTTTTACATGTTTAATATCTGTTCTTTTCAATAGCTGCCTGTATTTACGGAGAGCGAGATTGTTGGGCTGCTTTCATTGTGCTTCTTAAGGGCAGAGGAGGTAAAGGGAAGAAGTATGCACTTTATTTTCTTTTCCTTATTGTTTTCATCCTTTATTATATCTGTCATTGCCTTAACATATTCGTTTCAAGCCTGTAACTTTACCCAGTTCATTTATTCAACGTTGGAAAGCCATGTTGAGAGCCTTTGATTGTCATTACAAAACCTAGGATGGGCATCTCTGTTCTGGGAAAGAGTTCTGATACCCTTACTTTTCTTTCCCCCAGATTTACACAAAACCTACATTCACACACCTCGTTTGGAGTTAATGATCCCTTCTTTTTTCTCATGGGCTCGTTTTTGTCATGTTCCGATACCTTAACTGAACACAGTGGATTCCAAAGAAAAAGAGAAAAGAAAAAAAAAAGAGGTGTGCGACGTTTTACACACTTGTACAGGTGGCGAGATCAAAGTTGAAGAACAAAAGGTGATCAGAAGAGAAACATTAAAAATGACATAGACATCGTGTTGAAAAAATTACTCGCTTCGAGTACAAACCGGGTTCTTTGGAGTCATAAAAGCTTGTCCTGGGAAGTGGCAACTCTTCCTACTCACTGTTTTCCACTCTTCTGGAAACACTAGGGTGGCATTCTAATGTTCTGGTCCAGAGTTCTGAACACATTCGCCACTTTATCCCGAGCAATGGCCAGGGGGACAGGTACAGAATAATTTATCAACGGATATTTGTTACACGGGAGTTGCCTTCTCAGGTTAGAATGCAAAGATCACAATGGGCCATCACTTGCACCATAAAACAACAAGAAGGGGCACCCAGGTGGCTCAGTCGGTTGAGCGTCCGACTTCGGCTCAGGTCATGATCTCACGGTCCGTGAGTTTGAGCCCCGCATTGGGCTCTGTGCTGACTGCTCGGAGCCTGGAGCCTGCTTCGGATTCTATGTCTCCCTCTCTCTCTGCCCCTCCCCCGCTCATGCTCTGTCTCTCTCTGTCTTAAAAATAAATTAAAAAAAAAAAACATTAAAAAAAAACCAACAAGAAAACACTCAATGAAATAGAAAAACAGCATATTTTGAAGAGCCACCAAACTGGAGAGTGTTACGCTAAGTGAAATAAGTCATACGGAGAAAGACAGATACCATATGTTTTCACTCTTATGTGGATCCTGAGAAACTTAACAGAAGTCCATGGGGGAGGGGAAGAAAAAAAAGAGGTTAGAGAGGGAGAGAGCCAAAGCATAAGAGACTCTTAAAACTGAGAACAAACTGAGGGTTGATGGGGGGTGGGAAGGAGGGGAGGGTGGGTGATGGGTATAGAGGAGGGCACCTTTTGGGATGAGCACTGGGTGTTGTATGGAAACCAATTTGACAATAAAATTGCATATTAAAAAAAAAGAATTCAAATGCAGAAAATAAATAAAAACACTCAATTAAATTACAATAAATAAATAAATAAAAATAAAAAGCCACCAAAAAGCTGTGATGCAAAGAAATCCAAAGGAACAAGATTCGAGACAGAAACAAGTGGCTCCTCGGAAGTGAGATCAGCAGACACTTTTCTTTCTGAGGGAAATTGACAAGCCTGGTCAAGAGCAGACTGAGAACCTGATCTGGGCTAAGAAGAAATCAGAGGCATTTTAATGACCATGTGGGCTGGACACACGGATGGGAATCAGCAGAAGACCCAGATCAGCAGGCTAATTCTCTTTGCCCACGTGTTATCTCTCGTGGGGTTGCTGAGCGCATGGTCTGCAGAAATCGAAAGGGATGGGCCATTAAGCAGGGGAAGGGGGTGGGGGTGGGGAGGAGGAACAACACCACAACGCCCCCCGAAGAGGGGAGAGAAGGTGGAAAAGTTTTGAAAAAATTCTTGAGTAACCCAAAAGAGTACAGGAAAAAAGAAACAAAGGGGTGGGATAGATGGGACAAATCGAAAACAAGATGAAAAACTTGAACCCAATCACATCCATACTTATATTCAGTATATATAAATTAAACAATCCAAATGAAAGATGGAGGTGGTCAGATTGAAGCAAAGTCAAGATCCTTCTCTCTCTATTTTTTAAGTAGCCTCCATGCCCAGCATGGAGCCCAATGCGGGGCTTGAACTCACAACCCCGAGATCAAGAGCTGAGATCAAGAGTTGGGTATTATATATATATATATATATATATATATATATATATATATATATAATATATTGAGAGAGAGTGTGTAAGAGTGAGCAGGGGAGGAGCAGAGGGAGAGGGAGAGAGAGAATCTTAAGCAGGGTCCACGCCCAATGTGGAGCCTGATGCAGGACTTGATCCCATGACCACGAGCTCATGACCTGAGCCCAAACCAAGAGTTGGATGCTTAACCAACTGAGCCACCCAGGCATCCCCAATATATTTGTAAACAAGATACAGATGCACACATTAGGTATGGTACGGACAGAGATACACTGAAAAATAAAGGTGGAAAAAGACGTACCATGTAATCATTAAGCATAAGAAAGCTAGAGTGACTACATTGATATTGGATAAAGTCAATTTCAAGATGAGTATCACTAGAAATAAAGAACAATACATAATGATAGAAGGGACAGTTTATTGGAAGGACATATGAAAAACAATGTGTGTTTACTCAATAACAGCTACAAAATACATGAGACACAAAATGGACATAACTTTAAGGAAACATAGAAAAATCTTCAATTACAGTTAAAGACGTTAAAACACCACTCCCAGTAACTGATGGAAGAAGCAGGAAAAAGTCATTATGGACATAAAAGATTGAAACAACTGTGTTAACCAACCTGACCTGGTTGACATTTACAGCATACCGCCACCTTCAACAGTTACAGAATCATTTTTTTCAAACACAGATGCAACCCTCACCGAAATACACCATACGCTTAAGCCGCAAAGGAGGTCTCCGTAAATATTTAAGGACGGGAGTAGGATAGAATATGTTCTCTGGTAAAAATGGAATTTAACTAGCTACTAAATAACTAAGATTCTCCTAAATATTTGGAAACACATCAGTATGCTAGAGGTTACAAAAAATAAATTATCATGGAGATTAAAAACAGTCATTTTCAAATGAATGATAATGTACATACAACGTCTCAAAATGTTTGGGATGCAATAGAGAAGTATTTATAATCTTTTTTTTTAAATTTTTTTTTCAACGTTTATTTTTATTTTTGGGACAGAGAGAGACAGAGCATGAACGGGGGAGGGGCAGAGAGAGGGAGACACAGAATCGGAAACAGGCTCCGAGCCATCAGCCCAGAGCCTGACGCGGGGCTCGAACTCACGGACTGGGAGATCGTGACCTGGCTGAAGTCGGACGCTTAACCGACTGCGCCACCCAGGCGCCCCTTTATAATCTTAAATGTAAGGAAAAAGGAGTTTAAAAATCAATTTTTAAGCACTCGTCTCCAGAAAGTTTAGAAGTAGGAGCATATTAAAACCAAAGAAAGATTAAAGGAAATAGTAAGAGTAAAAATAGAAGTCAGGGAAAGGGGAGACAGACTTGTGGTGGAGAAAACAAGTCAAATGTCAGATCTTTGGAAATATTCATAAATTGATATACTCGTGGCAAGATTGAGCATGAAAAGAAAGCAAAAACACAATTATCAGGATTAGGAATGGAAAGGAAAAATTAGTACTGAACCTGACATTGAATGGATAGTAAGATATGATACTATATTTTTATGGATTTTATAAATACTAAATTTGGCAGATTTAGATGAAGTAGGAAGATTATTGACAAAGACAACTTATTAAACCCTGAGACAGAAACAATACAGAAAATAACTTGTTGAATGAAAAAACGTTTCATGATATGCTGATGGGAGCTTTTTCCAGAGTTTTGACCCAGCCCTTACTGGTTTAAAGCATAATGTCTCTGACACTTGAATTTCCCATGTTTTCACGTGTTTTATCAAAAGGCTTACTTAATATTCCCAGTAAGAGTTGCAGACCTTCCGGCTTCACATTTTTGAGCCTGGTCTTCGTCCATACGTTGTACATCATGTCCTTCTTTAGTGGTCTGTTGGTTTTATTTTCTCATTTTCCCCCCTCTGTGTATCAGCTGGGTATTTCCTATCGGTCTATCTTCAGATTTACTGATCCTTTCCTTAGCCTTATTATTAATAAGGTCTTAGTAGACCTCAGCCAAGTTAGGTCTACCGATCAGCTTGATGAAGGCTTTCTTCTTCTCTGTTACCATGGCTTTTTCTCTCCTGTTTCTAACATTTTCTTTTGGCTTTTACAGTTTTCGCTTTTCCATGGAAATTCTCCGTCTGTTCAATACATGACACCCACCTTTTCTGCTAGAGTTTTGACTTATCATATTTAGTTGAAATTGGCTGTCTGATAATAGTGTATCTGGGTCATTTTTGAGTCTGGTTTTGTTGATTTCTTTGTCTTTTGGAATAAGCTTGATGCTTCTTGCTTTTTTTTTTTTTTTTGTCTCAGAACTTTTGTGTTAACCGGACATCGTGTAGAAAAGAGTAGAGATTGATGTAAATGGCATCATGCCGGAAGTGGGCACAACTTTTCTCCTACCCTGTTAGCGTGAGTCACTCTGGTCAGGAATTGAGCCGCGATTGGGTTTTCCTGTTGCCATGGCTATGTCCATCCCTGACCAAACATTTGCCACAAGTCTGGGGAAACGAGCCTACCAGTGGGTACAAACTCCCCTTGTGTCTGCTGAGGTTCTATACTGTCATGCAAGCCCATGTTCAATCTTTTGCATTTCCTTAGAATTGTAGCTGTCTTTGTCTTGTCTGCATATAGGTCTCAGCATAGCCTCTCATGCTGTGCTACAGACGAACAGGTGATGACACCCTGCCTTAGATCGACCTTCGTTTCTTTGGATTTTGGGATACTTGGTTGCCCTGCAATTTCAGGTCTCTGATAGGTCAAAACACGTTGTGATTTTGTGATTTGCCCTGTGTTCTCGCGTCGTTAGGGTAGGAGTGATGCTGTTTTCCAACATTCTACACCCCAGATGGAAGCAGAACACCGCTTCCTTTTTCTCTATTCAGCTCTAGTCTTCCTTTGGGATTTCCCTCTTAATGTTTCTGAGAAAAACCTCGATTTCTTCCCAGATTTGATGCTCGGGGCTAATGGAGCTTCCAGAAGCCGCTTTAGTTTTGCAGGCCCTCTGAGTCTCTGTGACAAGAGGCCCCAAAGATTGAATTTAATTTTAATTTTTAAATCTATAGCACGCTTAACCTGATAATTAAAGGCCTTAGGATAACCTGACATTTCCTTTAAACCCATAGGCTTGACCTATTTTATTGCCTCATTGTGACGAGATCTGATTAACAAATATTTGAAATCGTCCTCCTTCCTACTATTCCCCATATCATACAAAATAGTCCTGCTTTTCTTTTCTAAATATGTCCTGGAAATACAGATATTCAGGGAAACCTAGACCAAAATTAAGTACCCAGAAATCACAAGGCAGTGAGGCCTCGTTGACCTAGCTATTCTGGAATTCCAAAGCTATGGTTCATGTTCTTTTCGAGAAAACTGCTTCTCCTTGCAATTTTCTCCGTGTGATATTTTTTTTCTGTTGTTACAGCACAGATTACCTCACTGCATCTTCAAACTGGGAGTGCGGGAGGGGGACCCCGCCCAAGCAGTCTCGTGGGTTCATGGTCATCTCAGATCCTCTGATCCTCCCATAAACAGGGCCTTCAAGGAGCATCACCGAAGTCTGAATTTAATGGCCACCGGAGTCATTTCCAGAACTGACTATTTGGGGTGGCAATTAACTTATGGCTTATTAACTCTGGTGTTAAGCTGAGTCTCGGCAATGACCCTTGAAATTTAAAGAGAGAGAGAGAGAGAGAGAGAGAGGGGAAAAAAAAAAAAGGAAGAGGAGGAGGGCTTACCCAGGCAAATGGTAAAAATACAACTAAAAGACTCGTAAAATGTAAATATGGAGAATTCACGTAGTATTTTATATCACTACTTCAGTACTAGGATGATTGTTTTATTTATTTGTTTATTTATTTATTTATTTCTATTTGAGAAAGAGAGAGAGAGAGCAGGGGCAAGGGGCAGAAGGAGGGAGGGAGAGAGAGAGAGAGAGAGAGAGAGAGAGAGAGAGAGAGGGAATCTTAAGCAGGCTCCATGCTCAGCACCGAGCCCAATGGGGGGCTGGATCCCATGACTCGGGGATCATGACCTGAGCCGAACTCAAGAGTTGAATGTTCAACCGACTGGGCCACCCAGGCACCTCACGGATGGATCATTTAAATTCATGCCCACAGTTAGAATAAAGTGGCAAAATAAGCTTCTTTTGTTTGACTGAGGGTCCTGGCTTTAATTAGCAGCATTATTAGAGCCAAGTAGTGTTCTTCATTAGACAGCAAGACCCACAAGTAACACCATTATCGTTCTAGGGCTTCCTCCAGGGGTGGGTGGGGACTTCTTGGTGCACGCATTCTCATCTCTAGGGCTCGTGGAGACCCCTCAATGGCCTGGTAGCGCTAGACCAGGGGTCTAGATCCGGAGCAGAAAGAGAGTTTTCTCTTTCTGAGAAAACTCCTCCCACCTCCAACAGAGTGCAGAGGGAAAGGAACCAGCCCGCAGACTTGATGAGATGACATCTAGGCTATTTAAGACTTAGAGGTCTCTCTATTTTCTCATCTGACATGGGTGGTAAGTGAGAGGCCCCACAATATGAGTGCTTTCGATGGCAGTTGGAAAACTACAGCCGGGAGCCGAATCTGGCTTGCTACCAGGTTTTATAAGTTTTATTGGAACACAGCCATACCCATTTGCTTAGTGCTGTTGATGGAGATTACGATTGCTGTAGAGATTGTCTAACACACATAAAAAGTCTGCCAATCCCTATCCTCGATTACTGAACCACCAAAACATTGTGATGCTTTGAGGTGGAAACCCGCCCAGAATGCACTGTATATGTTGTCTTTGTCTTTAAGATGGGCAACAATTTGACTTTCAAGAAAAATGGCAGCCACTGGCCATTCCGTGTAGCGATGGGCGTCTTGACCGCACCCAGAGTCCTGAGGGCACCATATGTGCTGTGTTTCCAATGATAATATTAAGCCGTCATGAGAATCAGTTTGTCTTTTGTTTTTTATCACTTGTTTTAATCTTTTTTTTTTTTCTTATTGTCAGGCTAGTAGCATTGCTTCTTGAACCGCCATTTATACTCACCTCTGAATGTCCTAATCCTTCTGTTAGAGAGCTAATTTGATCTCCCAAGAAAAAAGAAAACAGTCCTATGGGAACTGTGTCCAAAGTAAGTGTGAAATAACTGCTTCCAGTTCCTTGATTCCAGGGCCCACGGTGAGGGCTGATTTGCTGATTCTCTCATTCGGCCAGTATTGATGGAGAGACACTCTGCTTTTGTCTCTGCTCTCACTGCCTCGTGGGGGCCGGCCACTTACCGCCCCCCGGGTGTTTGAATGCACACTCTGGAGTAGTCTCTGACAGCATGGAGACCGGATCTGACCTGAGCATCTAAGCACGTCAGCGAGGAGCCTGACTTCACCTGGAGGGCTTCCATGGGGAAGGAGGAATTTCCCCGAAAAGAAGGCTGGGGTGACACTGGGAACCACCTGTAAGGCTCCGTCGGGAGAGAGCCCATGGCGGAGTGGAGGCCGTGAGGCTGGGCCTGGAAGTCGGCACGATAAGGTGAGGTGGGGGCTGTGTCAGGGCCACATGGTGGAGGACGCTAGAGACCAAAGAGAATGGTTTTGAGTGGTCTTGGGTGAGTCTCCATGGGGATGGTGGGCAGTGAGATTGATAGGGTTCCGTTTGCATTTTGCCAGGAGGGGTCAGCGGGAGGAAGGAGCTAGGGTAGGGACGCTGATAGTTTGGAGAGTCCCTTCAATTCCTTGAAGGCCCCAAGACCCCGTGGCCTGTGCTGGAGGTGGCACCCAGTCGCATGACCTTCCTTGCCAGCGCTCAGAGGCCAAGAGAAGCCAGTGGGAAGCCACACCTCCATTCTGGTCTCAAATGTGTCAATAACTCACTGTGTAGAACAAAGACCACCAAAGGTCTGAGACCCTCTCTGTCCCCATCTCCAGAACTGTTGAGACTAGGAGATTCTCAGGGTGGGCCAATTTTGTGCAGTCCTAGGCAGGACTCAGTATGAACCCAGATGTCAAGGCTGACCTAACCCCTCACAGGCCACACACCACAGCCCCTCTCTACCAGCTTCCTGCAGACCTGACTGAATTTTCAATTCATTCCCTCTTTCCGCGTTTGCAAAGCAAACAAACAAAATCTCTAGGTTGCAGTGGTGGTGTTGCATTTCCAAGATAGAGCAAGAGTGGTAAGACAGAGCAAGGCCAACTGGCTGCCTGGACAGCCCCATAAAGTGGCAGACTCTTGGCCCATTCTCTAATGTCCAGGGTCTGGTTTTCAATTTTGCATCTTCAAAAACCCTATCTTGCCAGGGCACCGAGGCTGAGGTTTCCCTAGGCCACAGATCCACCCGTCTCCCCAAGGCTGGTGCCTGGGTCTACCCGCAGCCATGACCATGGGCTGCAGATGTGTCCATGTACACACGCCTGCAGGTGTCAAGCCACTTCCCAGTCTGTCCTCTTTCGGGAGAGATGTTCCCATGGAGTAAATGCTTGAGAAGACGGACCTCAAGGGAATATGGTTTCCTGGGAGTGCAGAGTCAACACAAAGGAAGCTGGTTGATCTCAGGGAGGTGGCCTGAGTCACTGCCACTCAGGGGTGACCTTGCCAGACAAGTCATTATGATTGGACCTAGTGCAAGCTTTCTCCAGCTACCGTCACAAAGGACCACAGGCCAGGTGGCTTAGACAACAGAAATTTATTCTCACGGCTCTGGAGGCCAGAAGTCTGAGGTCAAGGGGTCTGCAGGGTCAGTTCCTTCTGAGGCCTCTCTTCTTGACGTGGAGACAGCCATCTTTTCCCTGTATCTTCACATGGTCGCCCCTCTGTGTGTGTCTGTGTCCTAATGTCCACTCCTCACGAGGACACCAGTCGTATGGGCTTAAGAGCCACCCTAATGACCTTATTTTAGCTTAATTACCTCTGTAAAGATGCTGTCTCTACATACAGTCACATTCTGAGATACTGGGTGTTAGGCCTTCAGCATACGAATTTTGACGGGACACATTTGAGCCTGTAACATGGTCCAATGTAGGATGCCAATAACGTTTGCTTCTAAGAGTCTCTGTTTTTGCTTTTTTTTGTTTTTTAATATTGCCACTGCTGGCCCACCTTTTCTTGATACAAACGAGCCTTGATACAAATTAGTATATTTCTGCTTGTTACATGCCGGTCACGACATAATCCTGCCTTCCTGAGATTTCTCTTGGTTGGTCTTTTGGATGCGTTCAAACTTTTCCGTCATGCATTAGCAACTTCTCAGTTCATTCCCGCAGACGTTTAATCATGCCCACCATGTGGAAGCTTTCCTCCTTGAGCTTGGAGAGAGCGTTTATGTGCAAGTTCTTTGGAGGTAGCTTCCCGTCCGTTCCCTCAGCCACCCTCCCCAAACTGCCAACAGATAAGATTATATTTCCAGAAAATAAACCAAGGGACGTAAAGAGTGACTGGACAAGGGCCATGGAAATGACAGAGAGAAAAATCTGAACGAAGAAAACATCCACTTCTGTGGGTGACTGTACTGGGAGAAATCCAAAAATACTTGACAGCCTGGAGCCACAGTCTGACTCTAACAAGATTAAGTCTGATTGGGGATAATTGTGCAGTCTGGAACTTGCATTAGGAAGGTTCAGTGCAAAACAGGCATGGGGGGGATGTGGGTTGGTGGCAAGGAGGTGACGCTGGGACTCTGGTTGGTGGTGAGTTTGCTGTGAACCAACTGTGGGTCAGCCCCCGAGAGCCAGCGCAAGCCAAGCCCGCAGGGCTAATGCTTGGTCCAAAGGAGGGAGGTGACAGTGTCATTTTTCTCGGGACTGATAAGATTTCTGTCACGTTCATTCTTTCCGATGTGGGCACCACACGGTAAAGGGGTGATAGGAAAATAGAATAATGGTTCTTCAAACTGGGTCCCGGGGGCAAGGGTGAAGGAACGAGGGTGTGACAGAGAGAAGACTCCGGAAGGGAAGAGTGTGCCATACATGTCAGAGATTTGCAGTGCGGCAGGTCCGAGATGGATGGGACTCATTCTGTTTGGATACAGCAGGAAGACCACTGGGTGGCAGTTAAAGGGAATTTTAGGGGCGCCTGGGTGGCGCAGTCGGTTAAGCGTCCGACTTCAGCCAGGTCACGATCTCGCGGTCCGTGAGTTCGAGCCCCGCGTCAGGCTCTGGGCTGATGGCTCAGAGCCTGGAGCCTGTTTCTGATTCTGTGTCTCCCTCTCTCTCTGCCCCTCCCCCGTTCATGCTCTGTCTCTCTCTGTCCCAAAAATAAATAAACGTTGAAAAAAAAAATTAAAAATAAATAAATAAATAAAGGGAATTTTATATTCACCAACATATACATCAGGTTGGAAACGTTTAAGCAGAAACTGGGCTTGGAGAGACATTTAGAAGAGATATTGTAAAGGAGTTTCAGTATTTGGGAATAGAAGAAAAGTCATGGTTTAAAAAAAAAAAAAAGGAAACAATATGGAAGAAATACATCCAAAATACAACAACAATAAAAACAAACGGGAATGTGTGCGTGCAACCATTAAGAAGAGATGCATAGTTCAGGGGCGCCTGGTTGGGTCAGTGGGTTGAGTGTCTGACTTCAGCTCAGGTCATGATCTCACGGTTCGTGAGTTGGAGCCCTGCATCGGGCTCTGTGCTGATGGCCCAGAGCCTGGAGCCCGTTGCGGGTCCTTTGTTCCCTCTCTCTCTGCCCTTCCCCGCTCACACACTCTCTCCAAATTGAATACACATTTATTTTTAAAAATGCATAATTCAAATATACATTGTTTACAAAGGTAAAACATGAACCGACACAGAAAGATTAAAATGAAAGAGGTAGAAAAAGATGTACCAGAGAAATATTAACAGAAAGAAAGCCCGTGCTTATAGCTAGAAAGTAGCAGTATTAATATAAGAATATATATATACAATTTAAGGTTACATTCACGTCTCTCTTTTAATTCTCTGTTTGACATTTGTCACTACCTGGTATTTTCTCTCCCCTTCTGCTCCATGAGCACAGGGACTTTGCTTATTCTGTTCATTGCTGAATCTTGAGTGCCTGGAATGTCTCTTGGCTCCCAGAAAATAGTCAGTAAATATTTGTTGAACGAAGTGATGACTTCTAAGACTTTCTTGAGTATTGTCATTCCAGAATGGAGGCTGTGCAAACTGGCCCCGGTTCCTGTTTCTGCATAACAAAGCAGCCCAACATTTAGTGGCTTAAACACCAACTCAGGATTGCCTACTATGGTTCTGTGGGTTGACCGGGCTCAGTCGGGCAGTTCTCAGGCAGGCTCTCACGCAGTGGCGGTCGGCATGGCAGGAGCTGGAATCCTTTAAAGTCTCAGCTGTATGGGACGTCCAAGATGGTACACTCACATGGCTGTTCTGGATGGCGATTGTCCACCGGAAGCTCAGCTGGGGTTCGCCACCAGAGCGTCTGTATGTGGCCTCTCCCTGTGGCTCAGGCTTCCCATAGCCAGGTGGCTGGAATCCAATCGCAAGTGTTGTAAGAGACAGGAAGTGGAGGCTGCCAGGCTCTTAAGATCTGAGTCCGGAAAGGGACACATCACTATTTCTGTCACGATCTATTGGTCAAGTAGTCACAGAGCTGCCTGCATTCAAGGGAGGGAACGTGGATCCCCTCCTTGGGCTCCTTCCCCATGGGATGCATGTCAAGAATTTGTGATCATCTTTTTTTAAAAAATTTTTTAAGTTTATTCATTTTTCAGAGACAGTGAGACAAAGCGTGAGTGGAGGAGGGGCAGAGAGAGAGGGAGACACGGAAGCCGAAGCAGGCTCCAGGCTCCGAGCCGTCGGCACAGAGCCCGACGCGGGGCTCGAACTCATAACTGTGAGATCATGACCTGAGCCGAAGTCGGATGCCTAACCGACTGAGCCACAAAGGCACCCCAAGAATTTGTGGTCGTTGTGATCTACCACAGACACCCAACGGAGGGGGACTTTGTTTTTATCTCTACAAATGACAGAGCTTGAATGACATAATTGGCTGGGTCTGAGGCATATCTCTTCCCACGGAAGGAAAATGCCACCATGGAAAGAGAGCGCTGTTCTAGAATCTCTGCAGGATGTGTGGGCTGGAGGAGATGCCCTCCAAGACCTTTTTCCAGGCCTGACATTCTCAGATGGGAACTTCAATGAACAGACCAGGGAGGAAGTCATAGTGACTCCGTTAAACCTCAGAGGGCTGCGGGTTTCACTGAGGGAAAGAAAATTGGGGTCTTCCTCTAAGAATGAGCGTTTCCTCCTTTCTCCCTTCACACCCGTTAAGCACTTTTGTCTAGAGTTGCCCGTCTGGAATTTGATGCCAAGGGCAGTACGCTAAGCAATACATTTCTCTTGTTGGCTTACCGCCTCTCAGAATTAGTAGCAATGTGTCCTTAGGGAAGTTGCTTGATATCCCTGTGCCTTATTCTCTCATCTGGAAAGAAAAGAATAGTAGTGTATACCTCATAAGGCTGTTGTGGGAATTTAACGAGCCGATATAGCACGCTAGGTGTTTCTTTGAGGAAATTACAAGGCCATGCTTAATAAATTCCGACTATCGTAATTTTTCTTTTAATGCACATTTTAAGGACTATGTAATAATGTCCTATAAGTTATTTTATGCATCTGTGAATTTTGTGTTTCTATTTCTTTGCCGCTGTAGAAATGATACAATGAGTGTCTTTATAGGTTGTTGGTAGGTGCCTACCACTTGGACAAAATTCCTAGAAGTGAAGGGGGCACCTGGGTGGCTCAGTCAGTTGAGCATCCAACTCTTGACTTTGGCTCAGGTCGTGAGCTCACGTTCGCAAGATCGAGCCCCATGTCGTCTCTGCGCTGAGAGCCTGCTTGGGATTCTCTCTCTCCCTCTCTCTCTGCCCCACCCCTGCTCACACACACTCGTGTGTGCTCGCTCTCGCTCTCTCTCAAAATAAACACATAAGCTTTAAAAAAGAGTTCCTAGAAGTGGAATTTTCGGAGCACACTTTTTTTTTTACTGCATAGCGCGGCTTAGATAAAGCTCGAATTAATCAGACGTGTGGGTGTTTGAGTCCGATAGACTTGGTGCATCAGTGTGTGTGGGAAAGTATGTTCACCACCATACACACAGCAGAAGTACACTGTGACTCTGTGAGACCGGCTCCCTTCTCCCCAGCACACGTGGGCCCCTTGTCTAGGCCCTGGGCACAGCTGGGCTTCTGGCTGCGCCCGGCAGTCTTCGGCTTGCCTGGACCCCGAGGGCCCCTTCCATGTCCCTCTGGCCCTCCTGTCACACCTATTTGGCAGGTTCCCTAGACTCTCTAGGGACTCTCCCTCTGCCCCCCGTCATATTTCAAGACGTTCGTGATCCTGAAGGATGGGAGCCTTTCTTTGCCTTTTCCAGCTCCTGGCCAACTTCCGGCAGCAGTGTCATCACACCCCTGCTTCTCCTGTCACCCTAAAATTCAGCCACGCTATGCGGTCAGTCTTCTCTCCTCTTTTGCTTTCCTTTCTCTGCCTCCCGTCCTGATTAGACTTTTCCTGGTGGAGGGAGGGGAGAGGGTCTGGGTGATTGCACAGAAACGACAGCGGTCTCCTTCCACTCTCCCTGGAGACGTACTCTGGGCCATCCCCTGGCTTCCTAGGCTGTGAAATCCTTTTCCCCAGCAGCCAGCCTTCCAGAGATCCAGGGGTCCGCCCAGCTGGGGAGCGGCAACTGGGCTTTCAATCCATTTCTGGGCGACGTTGCTGCCAGCGGTTGCCTGGGATGGTTGATCAGTAGGGAGCCCGGGAAGGCCCAGCCGTAGGGTCACCTGGTCAGCCTGATGGAGGGCCTCTTCCCCACTGCCTTCCTGAGGGGGGCCATCAGAAGCTGAGCTGTTCACCTCTGGGTCATCTCTGTATGCGTGACGGAAACAGCGACAAGAGAGATGACCTTACGTCCAGGTTATCGTTGACATCACGGATGACAGGATAGATCACCGATAGCTTTGCGGACATGAAACTCGACAAGGAAAGCTATGGGAAAACGTGCGTTTGTTTCAGGGAAATCTGTCATAAGAAAGGGGAAGTAACGCTTGCCTTTGCCAACAAGTAGGGCAGGTGAAGGTCAGCTATTTCTTTTCAGTACAGAGTGTCATTTACTTCTTCTTCTTCCATTATCATAAATGCAAGCTCCTTCAGGCCATGGATTTTCCTCCGTTGGATTTATCCTAAGTGCTTGGAAAAGTGGACGGTATATGGCAGGTACTCAGTAAGGACCTGTGGAGTGAATAAATGCTGAGTGAGTTGGTGAGTTTCACCAATAAATGGTGAGTTTCTTAGAAACCATCAAATGACGTTGATTCAAGGGCAGCCAAGCCCTCAACACCTGTCTGATCCCATAACGGTGTGGCTTACTCCAGAAGGAAGTAGGAAGGGAATGCAAGGGAATAAATTTGTAGTGGGACCTTGTTAAGAAATCACACCATGCACAACTTTATGCAATTAATTGCCCTATTGTGCGAAATAACCGATCCATATTTTTCTTGAGAGAGCTTTCTACTGGGCAGGGGCAGTATGCAATTTACAGCTTCTCAAATGTGGAAGAAGGGTTTATTTCTACATTACACTGTTGTCGTTGGCCCCACAGGAAGGAATCCTCTGGATACTGTAAGAGTATTTCAATGAGAAGGTCAGGTGGCTCTTAACTTTGACTTGTTACATTTGGCTTAGAAATAAAACTCCTCTGCTGGTTTGAATCTCTTTGTAACTCTTCCGTGGAGTTTTCATTTTTCAGTGGCTATGACTTCAATTTTTTTTTTTTTAACATGTATTTACTTTTGAGAGACAGAGAGAGATAGAGCACGAGCGGGGGAGGGGCAGAGAGAGAGGGAGACACAGAATCCGAAGCAGGCTCCGGGCTCCGAGCTGTCAGCACAGAACCCATGAACCATGAAATCATGACCTGAGCCGAAGTCGGACGCTCAACTGCCTGAGCCACCCAACCGCCCTCACACCGCTTTTTGTAAATTGTTAACTTAATTTAATTTTATTATTAAAAAAAATTTTTTTTCAGTAGCTATAACTTTAAAAACGTGGTAGCCCATGTGTTTTTTTTCAAAGCTGTCCTTCTGTATGTTGCTCTTTTCTTGCGATTTCCATCCGTCTTTCTGTCTCAACGTCTGCTCTGCGATGCTGGGAATTTGATGCTCATCTGCTGGGTGTCCCTCGTGGTCGATTGCTTTGTTATTGTTTGAATTTCAAGATCATTTTCAGTGTCCCCTCCCCTCCTTCCTGTGTTGAGTCCAGAAGAATCCAGAGGTTTTCCATTTAAATTTATTTTATTTAAAAAAAAATTTTTTTTAATGTTTATTTATTTTTGAGACAGAGAGAGACAGAGCATGAACAGGGGAGGGGCAGAGAGGGAGGGAGACACAGAATCGGAAACAGGCTCCAGGCTCTGAGCTGTCAGCACGGAGCCCGACACGGGGCTCGAACTCACGGACCGTGGGATCATGACCTGAGCCGACCAAGCCACCCGGGCGCCCCCAGAGGTTTTCCATTTAAGTCACCAGTGCCTGTGCTGTGTTACAATGTTTTTGTTTTTGTTTTTGTTTTTACAATGTCTATGATGTTTTTGGGTTTTTCCACTAACTTCACAGCCTGGAGATTCCTAGAACTTTGAAATCAAACATCAAACCAGCGGGAGGCAAAGGGAGACATTTCTCCCCACCCAGAGTCTAACAAGCCATCAGTTCCTCGTCCTTTTCTCCCACTGGCTGGCAGATTTTTCCTCGTCCCCCACATTAAGAGGCCTGATTTATGCCTGGGCCTCAGTTTCCATTTTACTCCTGTAAAGACTTTCCAAAGCTTGTCCTCTGCTCAGGTTTGTGCTACACCCACTCCGGCTGCAGGGCTGTGCAGGGCGGTCCGAGCAGCGATGCCTGGCCTAGCTACGCGTGATCATTTTTCATTTTATCACAAGCTCCCCGCGCTTCTAGTCGGAGGCTTTCGCATCCTCTCTGTCAGCTATCTTCTGAGAAACAAAAGAGCCTTTCGTTGACTTCCCACTCTCATCTCTCTCTGGGAGCCTTAGACGTGGTGTGGAGCTTAAGGTGTCTGCTCATTGGTGACACTGTGATGTCTGAAGCTTTGACCTTATCATCTCGTTGCGACGACGTATTTTTTTCCCAACAGCAGCGGTTCTCGGCTGGGGATGAGTTGCCCCTGACGACAACTGGGAGTGTCTGTTGACTGTTTCTGGTGCCATGACTGGGCGGCTGCTACTGGCCTCTAGTGGGTAGAGACCCGGGATGTCGCTAAAACATCCCAGGATGCTGAGGACAGCCCCACAACAGAGAGTGATCTGGCCCCAAGTGTTAATAGGGCCACGGTAGAGAAAACCTGTCCCACAGGAATGGCACTTTCTTGATTTAATGTTAGTGAGCACTGTATGGTTAGTTTCTACACCCATCCATCCATCCATCCATCCCACACCCTTCTCTGCTCTGCTCCTGAGGTCTGTGCTCTCTATCAGGCTTCCCGCTGGCTTTGGCATTTGGGAGGCGGTCGCTACCGTGGGAGCAGAGAGAGGGATCCGGAGAGTTCTTTGTCCTTCCCCGCTCTGGGCTGCCTTTCTCTGCCATGGGCCGTGTTCCTGCGTGATTCTGCCTCCTCCCAGGCTGCCCTAGCTTCCTGGCTTCCGACCCTTGCTGGGCTCCTCTTGGGCCGTTTCCACTTTCAGGCCATTTCGGGCCAGGTCCCTGTGACCCGGTGTGGTAATGGCAGTGGTAACGCCCACCGCTGCTGCTGGGCCCTGGGCGCCTGGACACCCTCCTGTGTCTGCAACACCCCGCCCACAGCTCTGCCAATTGGCTCTTCCTTAATGGCACATGGCTCTTGACCATGCGAGTTGGATTCTGCCTCCTGCCGGATTCTGACTGATACAGTCACTGCGTTTCATTCACACGGGGCGTGGGAGTGAGCCCATTTGATGTACCAGACAGTCGTTCACCTCTGTCCTGTGTCCCAGCTACACTAGGCCCCTGGGGGCCCCGTCACCCACAGGGTGACCTTCGTCTCCTCACAATATAGTGATATAATGGCATCTATCAGTTTTCTACTTTATGTAGGCTTGAAAATTTATTCTTTTAATGTTTATTTATTTTGAGAGAAAGAGAGAGAGAGAGAGAGAGAGAGAGAGAGAGAGAGAGAACGTGCGCGTGCCTGAGTGGGGCAGGGGCAGAGAAAGAGAGGGAGAGAGAGGATCCAAGCAGGTGCCACACTGTCAGTGCAGAGCCCGATGCGGGGCTCGATCTCGCAAACAGTGAGATCGTGACCCGAGCCGAAATCAAGTTGGATGCTTCACCGACGGAGCCACCCAGGCGCCCCGAAAATTTCCGTGGTAAAAAGCTTAAATGAAAACGTCCACCGGCCGTACTCTGCTCAGTTCCTAGATCCCCAACGAGAACCGGTTAAGGACTCCCACGTGGGAGGGGCCCCCGTTGGGTTTCATTACAAGCCATATGATGTCACCGTGTCTGCTCCGGGTTCAAGTGCAGGAAGAACGTCCCGGCTGGAACCTGTAGTCTCGGCGCAGGCTTCCTTGATGAGAGCAGGTTGCGCAAACGAGTGGTCATCGGAGAGCCCGGGACAGTGAAAGCGAGGGCTGTCTTCTCCCATCTCCCCTGGCTGCAGGCTGCAGGTGGGATAAGGACTCCCACCCCCGGGGTTGACTTGGGACCCAATCCTTGCAAGCACGGGGGGCAAATGGAAAATGAGCCAGGTTGGGAAGGAGATCCGACGAAGAGCGCCTTGTTAAGCCAATGACCAAGTGGGACCCTGGCCTGTAAAATGCTAGGGAACTTTGGGTGACCACGCGGATGCCCCTCAGTCATCCTATCGCGGCTGCTGGGGTACTTACGTGCCACCTGTCAGCCTGGTGTCAAGGGTTCCTCCCCGGGGGCTTTAATTCTCAGCAGAAAGGCCTCCGGCAAAGCCATGTCGCTGCTGGGGGTGGGGGAGGCCAGCAGGCCTTCTTTACAGGGAGGAGGCTTGAGGGCTTGGGAGGGGGGCTCAGAAAGCTGCAGTGGCCACACCCACCACTCAGCACACCTCCCACAGGCTTTCACCACCATCCCGGCCCTTTCGCCACCGTCCTGGCCCACGACTCACCCTGATGTCATGCCCGTGTTCACGCAGAAATCCCCCTCTTTCCCAGGAGACGGAATTTCGTGGTCTTATCTTCTCAGCCACTGACTCCAACCTCGCCTCTCCTCTCCCGGACCCCTGGAGCTCAAAGCCAAGTTTGCAAACCCTGTCGGCAGCCTCAACAGCCCGGAACAGTACCAGCCCTGCGGGGACCCCAGGAAAACAGAGGCTGACGCACACCCCGCCGTCGAGGGAGCCCGAACCTCGCAGCCGCACAGACCCTCACCAGCTCTGAAAACCGAGGCAGGGGAGACCATGAAAGCTGGGGCGACGGCCGTCTCTGACCAGCAAAGGCGGCGGTGCAGAAGTCACGGCCACGGGGACGACCCTCAGGGGGCCAAAAGGGAAGTCTGTCGTGTGGATTGTTCTGCATTTACCCATGGACGTGACACAGCCCCCGGCTCTCCAGGTGGGTGAGCACGCCCCAAAGGAAGTGCGCGAGCCTCAGTTTACCGACGGCGCAGGAGTTTGGTAAGCACACGTACACTCTCCAGGGCTCACCTTTCGCTTCTTTCACAGAAGCCAAGTTAGTGTTGGGGCACGGCTTCCAGCCCAGCGCTCGGAGGGCGGGCAGCAAAGGGAGCTGAAGACAATTGTCCACCTACGAGTGAGGACGGGCTTCTGTTCCCCAAAAGACAGGAAATTCACATTCTGGAAAATGTCCCCTGCAACCTAATTTTAACCTCAGGATATTTCAGTTAAACTAGCTGACTAGTGACATTCGAGTTAGTTGACTGTCCAAATCCAGGGTTTGTCGGAACTCTAGGAAAATGTAAGCTGAGGGGGAAAACTGGATTGGGAGATATTTTTTTTTTAATTTTTTTTTAACGTTTATTTATTTATTTTTTTGGGACAGAGAGAGACAGAGCATGAACGGGGGAGGGGCAGAGAGAGAGGGAGACACAGAATCAGAAACAGGCCCCAGGCTCTGAGCCATCAGCCCAGAGCCCGACGCGGGGCTCGAACTCCCGGACCGCGAGATCGTGACCTGGCTGAAGTCGGACGCTTAACCGACTGCGCCACCCAGGCGCTGGATTGGGAGATATTTTAAAAAGACCTGCGTTGGGGCGCCTGGGTGGCGCAGTCGGTTAAGCGTCCGACTTC
>NW_024412433.1:5320632-5394588 GCF_014898765.1 Herpailurus yagouaroundi
GCCAGGTCACGATCTCGCGGTCCGGGAGTTCGAGCCCCGCGTCGGGCTCTGGGCTGATGGCTCAGAGCCTGGAGCCTGTTTCCGATTCTGTATCTCCCTCTCTCTCTGCCCCTCCCCCGTTCATGCTCTGTCTCTCTCTATCCCAAAAATAAATAAACGTTGAAAAAAAAAATTAAAAAAAAAAAAAAAGACCTGCGTTTAGGATAATGGGAGGAATTATTTTCGGAGATTTAACCAGGAAAGGGTTATGATTAAAGAGCATGGCATTCTGTTGGCTGTTAACCAACGTATTTGCAGGACAAGACAGTATTTCTCGGGCACGTGAAACCGACGGGTCAGAGGGTGTGGTGTGTTTCTGTGGTCTGCGGAAAGAGCTCAGCATCACGCAGAAATCTCTCGAAGCTCCATAGTTCCCAGTTCCGGGCTGGGGAAGGATCTCAGCCAATAAAGCTGACTTTCCCCTTTGTTGACTACCGCAGAGCTGAGGGATTATGGTTTTATTAGCAGGTTTCTGCACTAGGAACGAGGCAGCAGTCCTGTTCATCTATTTTTTTTTTCAATCTATGATATATCTCCGTGCTTCAGACCGGAACAAAATAATATAGTACAATAATGAGAAGGAAAGAAATCCTCTTATCTACAAAATCCCCAGAGGTGACAGCAAATGACCCACCGATAAAGGACATCGTATGCAAATATAGCTTGGGATCTCCCTTAAATTGATCTATTTTTAAGTTGATTTTTAGATGCATAAAACCTCCTTTAAAAGCACTGTCCCTCTTGCATACGTGGGCTGCCTTATCAATTATCTCTAACAAATGGAACCTGCCAGAGACAGGTCAAAAAACAATTAAAATCTTCTCTTAAAAAGCTCTCCAGTTTGCCCTCACATGTATGTGTGAGGGAGACGGGGTGGACGGGTGGGCGGGAGGCAGGGCGGCCTATGGGGACAGAGATGAGAGGGACTTGGGGTCACTGCAGGTTCGGGAAACAAAGGTGCCCGTGGGGTGGGTGGGTCATCCTGGGGGAAGGGTGCTTGGCAGTGTGTGCAGTGGGCTGCCGGTGGCCGTGCACGCAGGACAGCCTGGTGTGGTGGGACTGATTCTCTGAAACCAGATTTGCTCCCCAAGTGCTCTCTGTCCCTTCCTCCCCCGACCCCCTCAGCAGGTGTGGGACAGGGAGGTGTCAGGGAAAGATACATTTTAGAGGAAAAGTGATGGGGTGTCGAGAGGAGAACAGACAGAGGCCAGGCTTTCCGTCCAACCTCACTCCTGGGTGAGACCTGCTACTGGACCCCTGCAGGGCGTGTGACGTGTCCCTGGCTGCCACGCTCGCCTGTTGTGACTCTCTCGCACGCAGAGCTCGGAGGGAGCTGGAAACCCAAGGGACCGCCCCCCCCTGCCCCCCAACATCACTTCCCCTCTGAGGGCTTTGCCGCTGCAGATGGGAGGTCCATTCTGGCCTCTGGCCTCATCTCACGACACTTTGCTGCAGTCACAGGGCCTTTTCTCCACTCCTGAAACACGCCCCTCCGATAATCTGTGCTGTTTCTTCTAGAGTGTTCTTTGCTTTGCCCTCCCAATGGCGGCCTACCTCCCACCCTCCGGGTCTCAACCTAAATGCTGTTCCCTCCGACAGACTTCCCGGCCAGCCTTCCTGCACAGGTGCTTCCTGTAACCCCCCACATTAGCCCCGCGTTTCCTTCAAAACTCTTCACCCCACTTGTATGATTTCATTTGTGAGTCTGTTTCCTCGTTCTCGGTCTTTCTCTCGCGATGCAGTGGAAGCTCCTCCAGGGCAGGCCACGACTGCCATGTGCAAGGCACAGAGCTGGGGCCGGGCACTCAGCAGGCATCACAGCACAGCAGGACACTGGATGGAGTCTAGTTTAAAGGGAAAGGCACTGATTTCAATCTTGAACAAAGCGTTGGCCTTGGTCTTTAATGTTCTCCCAAGCCAGCAGGGAAGGGCTCATCACCCCCACTGCAGTGCCAGGAATGAGGCCCGGAGAGATCCGGAGCTGCCCAAGCTTCTTGGTTAGTAGGTGATACGGCCGGGCTTCCAATAGTGCAGGCTCATCTCTCGAGCCCCCAGTGTTTCAGCTCTACCCCCCCTCACACTGAGTTTGAGGTAGCTACTGACCACCCAAGTTTAAGTGCAGGTCAGGCAGCCTGGGAGGTAGGGATCCAGGCTTCAGACCCATCTAGCTGGAGGCCGTGACTGAGTCTGCGGGAGTTAATGCGAACCCCAGGGGAGGAAAAACGTTCCAAAGTTTCTCGTGCTCCTGGTCTACCCTTCCCAACTCTTGGCGCTGTGACCTGGGGTGGGCTGCCTCCACAGGCTGTGTTTTCACCGAGTCCCCTGCCTTTGGCCCCGGTTTGCTGAAGAAAGTATCAGTGGATGGGGTGAAATCCAAGGTAAGATCAGTTGTAGCTCTTTCCAGAAGATAGCCATTTGAAATCTCTCTCGGCTTACGGGTCATGCTGAGAATCTGATGAAAGCTAAGAACTTCCTAGAGAAATTTATCCATAATATGAGCAGCATCTTGGTTCCCTGGATCACCATCCTGAAGTCTCCTGGGAGCCAAAGATTCAGATTAACAACTCCTGCCCTAGACGGTCGAGATAGCAGCAGGGCTGTGTGTGGAAAGCCTCTGGGTCACAGCTCCCAAGGGTGCCCAGAAGATAAATCATAAAGGGTGGGAAGCTTGAAGCAATTTCCTTTTCTAGAGCAGAGGTCGGAGTAGCGTTGAACATGTTTTTCCACTTTGGGGATGTACCCCTTGGCTGCCCACCCAGGGACGGTGATGGACATCAGAGGTGCAGCATGGACGTAGGTGAGTGTGCGCGTGGGGGCGGTCCCCGGGACATCGTGAACCACGTGGTCTGCTTAGTGTGGAAAAGTGCCAAGTGTGCCCTACGGGTACCAATTTCTGAGTGTGTCCTTTGAAGCTGTTCCTTTCACTGACTTTGTGACCTCCTCCAGTCCGTCACTCACGACCTGTGCAAGATCTCTGTTTCCAGGTGGAAGTGGAGAGTTGGGGGAAGGGGAAAGGGCCCTTGTGGTAAAGCCTGCACCTTGGGGCCCTCTAGTTGTCACTCACAGTGAAGGTATTATTTTCAAGAGGTATTTAAGCCTCAACTTTCCAGGTAGTGCCTGTTACAGAGTTTGTCCAGGGACGCCCTAGTAAGAGAAGTTTTGGGAGAACTAAGCTTCTTTTAAGGTAGTTATAATAATATAACTGCTCATAGATAAGGGGTTGGAGGAACTCGGGTTGGTGGTTATAGGACCGGAGGAGGAGGAGAGGGAAAGGAGACAGGAGTCTATCCACCTAGCATAACCCCTGCCCCCTTTGGGGAAATTTGCTCATCTGTCTTCCATTCTTTTTCTTGGTCCCCACGGGAGCTGCCATGACAGTGCTCTGTTACCCACCTGCTGGCTACAGTGGGCTGGGTCTTAAGTGTGCACCTGACTCCACATGGGCAAGAGTGCTTTGTGGGGTCTTGGACTTCGAACTGAGAAAGGGAAGCCAGCCTCCTTCAGGGGCCCAAAGTTGAGACCCGCAGTGGTGGTTTCTGCCATGTGGGCTAAAGGAGCAAAGGAAGTTGGGCAGGAATATGGAGGATGAGAGCCCCCCCCCGAGACTGCAACCCCCACCCCAGATTCATTGGCTTCTCAAGTCTGGATGGATTCTTACGACTGAGTTCTTGAGACAACCCAGGATCATTAAAATATACCCCTTCTTTTTGCTTATGCTACTTTGAGTTGGGTTTCTGTGATTTGCAACCCTTGGAATTCTCTCCCTGCTGAAATCTCAAGAGATTGAGAGGCAGAGTCTGCCCAAGGCCCAACCTTAGCCCAACTGAGGGGAATCCTGCTCCATCAGGGCACACGGTAGAGGGTCAGGCCTCTGAATCATTGAAGGCAGGACAAGAAAAGTGGAGATGAAATGTCCCACTGAGGATGCAAAGAGGAATGGGTCTGCCATCTTGCCTAGAAAGGGGGTTAGGACATCCTGTGTCAGGAGCCTTTCCAGTGAGAGGAGCTTCAGTCCAGTGTAGCCCTCAGATCCCAGTGTTTGGAGTGTATAAGAGTGTTTGATTAGACACATTCCCTTTGTGTATCAAGATGTCCTTGCGTGATCTACATACGAGGCATCACATCGCTGTATGTAAAGAATGGATGTAAAACCACAGGCTAAAATTTTTTCAATGAGCGCCTTTTGGATTCATGGAGTTAGTTAATGACTCGATAATGGAACCAGAGTTGATGATCACCCAACAGCCTTAGCTATGAAAATTAAGGTGATAAGAATGTTAAAGGGGGCATCAGTTATAGGGACAAATTCAAGCTCACATCAGGAAAAAAGAAAAAAGTAATTTCAAAGCATGGAAATATTTGTGGTCTCAAAAAAATGCAAAGCATGCCCAGCATCTGGCCGTACCCCATGGTGTTTTTCCTACTGGCATCATAAACTTTCTTTTCCACAAGTTTATTTGGATGAGACCCAGAAGAGGTGTGGCAGGGACAGGCTGCTCTTCAGGGGAGGCTGGCAGCTTTGCACATCCCCATCTGTCCCCTCTTCCGAAGGGGCACCTTCATCTTGGGAGTATAAAACTTGTAATCTTGGCGAGAACTGAGAGGTCATCCAGGGTTCTTCAGCGAGGACTCTGGAGTGGGTTTCCCTTGTTCCACACCCCCCCCCCCCGCCCCGAGGTTGTACATAAATGTTGTATGTTACATTTTTTCTTGGGGGAAGGTCCATAGCTTTCATCACGTTGCCCTAGGACTCGTGGCCCCAAACTGGTTAAGATCCACCATTCAACCCAATTGTTCCGGATGAAGACATGGAAGCCCAGGGAGCAGTGGGCTTGGCGAGGTCCTGTGGGTAGATGATGGCTTTCCCCCCATTATTGTGCTTTGCAAAGAATCCATTCTCGGTTCCTAAGGACACTTACTTTGCTTCAAAGAAATGTGCCAGCTGTAAGCCATGCTTTCCTTAACTGGGAATTAATGAGGAAATAAGAGCTCTCCAGCATCCGGAATGTAAGAGGTTATTATAATGCTCTGGTTATAACGTTGTATTAAAACAATAATACCCACCAGTGTTCTCATAGTTCTGTGTAAATATTAGCTTATTTTTTTTTCAACATTTATTTATTTTTGGGACAGAGAGAGACAGAGCATGAACAGGGGAGGGGCAGAGAGAGAGGGAGACACAGAATCCGAAACAGGTTCCAGGCTCCGAGCTGTCAGCCCAGAGCCTGACGCGGGGCTCGAACTCACGGACCGCGAGATCGTGACCTGGCCGAAGTCGGACGCTTAACCGACTGCGCCACCCAGGCGCCCCAATATTAGCTTATTAGTCTTCATATTGGCTCCATAAGGTAGGATTTTTTCTTTTTTACTTGAGAATTAATACATCTCCAGGGCGCCTGTGTGGTTCAGTCAGTTACACGACTGACTTTGGCTCAGGTCATGACCGTGATGATACTTGAAGAGGCATCGCCAGCCCAACACCATGCAGACGAGCCCCCCAGAGAGGTGAAGGCAAGCAGGAAGGTTGGAATGATCGTTTTCAGCGGCTCATATTGTTTCCATCTTCCAGAGTCTCCTGCAGACATTGTCCTTCACCTAACCTCAGTTCCTCATGAACTCAGCTCCACTGATGTGTCCGCCCTTTTAGCTTCATACCTTGTCACGGCAGATGACCTCTCACTGAGATGACTCCCAGGTCTCCCCTGCTCTGGCGCCCGAACGCCACGACAGCTACAAACTGACCACATGTCCATCATGGCACTGGAAGCCAGTGCAGGGTGTCTGATGGGCGGTCGTGAAGCCTCTCCGATGCAATAATTTAACAGCCACGTTACTGATCGGGGAATTGGTACCCCACTACTCCCTCATTTCCTTTCATCTGTCATCCATTCTTGCAATTCTGCCTTTTCCAAGGTCACCAGTGACCACACGGCATCATGGGAAAAGTGCCACACTGATCAACTACTTTTTACAAAATACCTTTGTGGGGTTTTCTTTTTGCGAATATAAATAGAACGCAGTTCTTTGAACACATATGAAAAATATGAAAAGGAGACAGATAATTATGAAGTCACCCGTAATCACATCAGAGATTCAGCAACCCTGCAGCGAATTGCTTCCATTTCCCTTCCAGAAAGAACTTGCCATTCAGCTACGAGCAGCGTAGTTAGCTGCTGGCCTCCAGTGGTTAGTGCCCTTTGGACCTGCCTCAGCAATGGAGAAGAGGCCCTTCCCTTCCTGGGCGGCTCCTTGCTAATGACAGAGCCCGGTCAGAATACCAAAACCTGGTAATTCCTACTCGATAAGACTCTTGTTGTGGGAAGTCTTCATGCCAAAGCTCCCTGCTAGGTTGGCAGAGGCCAGAAAACTCTCTAGAGTGTGGTTTTCCATGTTTCACTGGAAGGCCTGGGGCCAAGGCCATCAGGAGTATGCTGGTAAGAGGGGCACCAGCATCGCCAAGAAGTTTAAAGAAGGGTCTCCCATTCGCCTCACTCCAGTACGCCCATACCTCTGGGCCTTTCCAGTCCTTTCTTCCACCATCTGCCATGACAATTCAGGCATCTCCTCTCTGTTCCCTGTGAGCTGTTGGTTTCTCCTTGGAGTTGCCCTGGGCCGGGACTGATAGTAGGAGGGATGGTCACAGAGTCTGGCTCGTTGATAGTGACTTTTAGGGACATTGGAGTCCCTAAAGCAGTGGGCACCCGGGGACTAGCACCTAACCACCAGAAGCCAGATGGTCACAGTTATCAAAAGAACCCGCAAAATTGGAGTGGCAACGAGAGGCATGAATGGTGGTGATAATTTAATAAAATATGGTATCCCAGGGGGGAAATGGATGAGCCTCCAACAAGTGGTGTTTCATATATGAATTCAAAAGGAAGTCGGAATGTGTGAGCAGGAGACTGAGGGCAGTCATTCCAAGAAAAAGTCACAAACTATTGCCCAGGTCCTAGGTTTCATACTCGAAACCCATCGATTGAAGAGCTCCCCAGGTTCCCAGAAGTCAAGGCCCCCAACATTGTCCTAACTGTATACTGTGGCAATACCCCCAGTGTCTCCCCATTGGACTATGGCCATTTACTCAAGCTCCTACACACTGTGGAAAGAAAAGTACCACGACTTTGTGAGGACTAGTAGTAAAAGACTCTGTGTTGACATTGTTACTCAGAGACCCAAAGTGTCATCCTGGTCCCCTGTTGGATGAGGGCATTTGGCGACCGGATAATAAGTGGTATCCCGTCAAAGTACACCTTAGAATGTGCCAGCGGTTTGGTGAATCCCATCTGGTGGTCATTTCCTTAGTTCCCCATTATATAGTTAGAATCAGTATACTTCATAGTTTGAAGAACCCCCATCTCGGTTCATTGGGTCATGAAATAAATGAGAGCTAGCGTAGTGTGGGGCGGGGGGTCAAGTGGAAGCCCCTGAAACTGCTCCCTCCACCAAATAAAAAATAGGATTACAGCTTATGCAGGGGCGCCTGGGGAGCTCAGTCGGTTAAGTGACCGACTCCGGCTCAGGTCATGATCTCACAGCTCGTGGGTTCGACCGGTAAGCAAGAGGTGGCCGGTATGCCGGAGGCCTTGGCAAGACGCCTGGGCTACAGGGTGGCCGGTAAACGCTCTGAAGGTCCAGGGACCCGTTACCCTGGTGCAGGGTTTAGGGTCAAGGGCACATTCCGAATGTCCTCCAAAACAGAAAGCAAATCACTTCATCTTGCATCCTTCTTTTTTTTCATCAAATTTTTTTTTTAATGTTTATTTATTTATTTATTTTTTTAATTTTTTTTTTCAACGTTTATTTTATTTTTCGGACAGAGAGAGACAGAGCATGAACGGGGGAGGGGCAGAGAGAGAGGGAGACACAGAATCGGAAACAGGCACCAGGCTCTGAGCCATCAGCCCAGAGCCCGACGCGGGGCTCGAACTCACGGACCGCGAGATCCTGACCTGGCTGAAGTCGGGCACTTAACCGACTGGGCCACCCAGGCGCCCCAAATGTTTATTTTTAAGAGGGAGAGAGAGAGAATGAGTAGGGGCGGGGCAGAGAGAGAGAGGGAGATGCAGAATCCAAAGCAGGCTCCAGGCTCTGAGCTGTCAGCCCAGAGCCTGACGTGGGGCTCCAACCCACGAACTGTGAGATCATAACCTGAGCCGAAGTTGGATGCTTAACCGACTGAGCCACCTAGGCACCCCCCTCTTGCATCCTTTAAAAAAAAAAAAAGAAAAAAAGCAAGAATGTGCCTGGTAAGCTTCTTTTGGTTCTGGAGGCAGCATGCTCCACGCCTAAAAACATCGCTTTGGGTTGTTTGCCAGGTGACGTGGAAGGCTGCCAGCTTTGAGGGGCCCCAGAGCAGTCCAGGGACTTCCGCTACCTCTGTAATCTCCACTCCCTGGGAGCTTTACAGGTTCCTGATCCACAAGCCTGGAATCTCACACAACATAGCATTTGCCCAGAAGGGTACAAGGAAGGTGGAAGTGAGCCCATGAGCACTAGATCTCCGGAGATCACGTCATCCAGAAGCTGCCGGGCTGACAAAGCGCTGAGGTGGCCGGCCGAGGCACAGCGGAGAGGGCGCTCTGAAAATGGGTGCCACCCCCCAGAGCACACGAGGCACCCTGAATCAGACTGTGCTCCCGTAGTAGGCAGACTGCGTCCTAGAACCTTTGGGCAAAGCAGGGATGCCCTCCCTCACCCTGATTTCCAGGGACCCACGGGGGACTTGGTGATCCCCATCCCTACAATTGCAGACCCTGCAGGATAAGCTGTTTTGGCTCCTGGATGGGATGTGCTCTACCAGGGGACACAGCAAGGGCTCCATTGAACCGCACGCTGTCAGGGCTGCTCCGGGCTCCTTGCATCCACAGGTCAGCAAACCAGAGGAGTCTTTATCTTGGCAGAAGTCATCACCCTGGACATACGGGGTGGTGGGTTCTGCGTTACACAGAAGGGCAGGGGAAGGACGCGTGTGGAACCCCGGTGATTCGCCGAGACATGTCTTGGTGTTTCCTTGCAGGAAAAAACATCTCCTCTTTCACCGAAGTAACTTCTACATGGATTCAAGAGTTTAAAAAGTCAGATATAAAAAAAAAGGTAAGAAATTAAAATCGACGACTGGAGAGAAGAAATAACTTTCTTTTTTTTCAACGTTTATTTATTTATTTATTTATTTATTTATTGGGACAGAGAGAGACAGAGCATGACGGGGGAGGGGCAGAGAGAGAGGGAGACACAGAGTCGGAAACAGGCTCCAGGCTCCGAGCCATCAGCTCAGAGCCTGACGCGGGGCTCGAACTCACGGACCGCGAGATCGTGACCTGGCTGAAGTTGGACACTTAACCGACTGCGCCACCCAGGCGCCCCGAGAAGAAATAACTTTCTAAACTTAAAAGCGATAAAAGCAATCAGCATGTGGATAAATAAAAATGGAAGCTTGTGAATGCAACAAAAATGCAAAACTTGGGGTGCCTGGGTGGCTCAGTCGGTTAAGCGTGCAACTTCGGCTCAGGTCCTGTTCTCACGGTCCGTGAGTTCGAGCCCTGCTTCGGGCTCTGTGCCGACAGTTCAGAGCCTGAAGCCTGCTTCCGATTCTGCGTCTCCCTCTGTCTCTGCCCCTCCTCTGCTTCCGCTCAGTCTCTCTCTCTCTCTCTCTCTCTGTCTCAAAAATAAATAAACATTGAAAAAAATTTTAAAAATGTGAAAATAAACTGGCAAACAGGCCGGGGACAAATAGTTCTAACAAACACCAAACATTTATTTTCTGACGCTGGGGCTATGGATAATATTTTATATTTCCTGTGTTCTCTCCAATGTGATGCTTCCAAGAAGCATATATATTCATCTTAAAAAGAGAGAAGTAAAACACAGCATTTTTTTTTCCTTTTCTAAGATAAATAACACTCATAAACCTGGCAGTTTAACGAAGTCTTGAGATAAAGGACTTCAGAACATTAAATGAAAGAAAATCTGTTTGGATACCACCTCTAAACTATATTACTATTAAATTAAAGAACACAAAATCTGGGACACTCGGGTGGCTCAGTCTGTTGAGCATCCGACTTCGGCTCAGGTCATGATCTCACAGTTTGTGAGTTCGAGCCCCACGTCGGGCTCTGTGCGGACGGCTCGGAGCCTGGAGCCTGCTTCGGATTCTGTGTCTCTCTGTCTCTCTGCCCCTCCCTGCTCACACTCTGTCTCTCTCTCTCTCTCTTTCAAAAATAAATAAAACGTTAAAGAAATTGTTTTAAATTAAAGAACACAAAATTTAAATTTTGACTACTTTCCATGGTCCGGCAAGAAAGCACTGCTATCACGCACACACATGCGTGGGTTTCCCTCTCTTCTAAGACAGCATGAGGAGAAAACTCTGGATGGGGAAGCAGGCACATCAACACTGCAAAAAACTAGACGTGGGATCAGGATCTTCATAGCCCTTTAGCTAAACAGATGGTAACCAGCGATCAGACGAGAAAGTAGAAATTTTGGTTTGATAATTGCACCAAAATGAAACCCCTGTCCTTCCATATGCAGGGACGGCTCCTGGGGTCGTGAGACACAAAGGGGTTGAGCAGAACCTACAATTTCCATTTCTCTCTGCCGCGAATCTGTTTTCCCAGTCATAATGATGGGAGAGAGCTATTCCGCAAGGGCGGCTCATTAATCGAATTCCCTACCAGGCTGACTTCAGGAAGCCCAGAGCTGGGACTAGCAGTGGGGGTGCTCAAGGGTTACGTGATTAAAATGACCGAGTCAGATCTGAAAGAATGTCATTATCCTCCTTAGTGTCACTCAGAGACGGGGGAGGATAGCCATATGGTGCCCACCCCAGGACCGTCTTGATATGTGCGGTTTGAACGATGACAAGGAACATCCAACGTCATAAAAATGCTGCAAGTCACAGGCGACCCTCTCTGCGTGCAGGGACTCAGAGCCTGCGATTTGAGACTCGTGACTTCGTGCTTGGAAGAGGCGAGGCTGTTGGTGCTAACGATCCGAGGGAGAGAATGGTCTGGAGACTGCGGAAGCCAGCCAACCCACTGGCTTTCAGAAGAACACCACCTTCCTCCCCGTCACCTTGCCGTGGATGGAAGCTTATAGCAGCGAGGCGATTCTACCAGTCTGACTGATAGCTCCTGGCTAAATCTATCATCTATCTATCTATCTATCTATCTATCATCTATCTGTCCATTATCTATCAATTATCTATCTATCTATCTACCTATCACTATCCATCCATTATCTATCAATTATCTGTCTATCTATCTATCTATCTGTCATCTATCCATTATCTATCCATCCATCCATTATCTATCTATCTATCTATCTACCATCTACCTACCCATCCATTATCTATGTATATATGTGTCTATGTATCTATCTGTCTATCTACCTATCTCCTTCCTTCCCTCTCTCCCTCGCCCCTCCTCCCTGTATTCCTATCTTTAAAGCCACATGGTCATACGATGACCTACAATACCTCCCTTAGAGGTCACTCTTTTTTCTTCCAACATTTTAATTTCCTTTTCGCATAATGAGAAATCCGGCTCCCACGATCCACAATACATTTACTTACTTCCTCAAAGCTAGAACGCAGAGACTAGTTTCAGAAACGCTAACCTATGCTGCTGAGAAAAAACCCACCGTACAGACAGTCCAGTATTTGTTTGCTGTTCTCTCCGCCTCTGGCCCAAGGATGCGGGGTCCAAATATTGCTTTTAAACGTTATTTGGGTTTGTTCACCTTCCTCGTCCTTCCGTGTGGTCATGTTATTGATTTGAAGTCACATAATGAAGCTCATTTGTACGTTAAGTTCTGTGTGCCCTTCACTGTTAGTTCTGTTCTCATCCTTATTGATTTTAAGTAAAAGAGACATTAATGTGGTTCCAAATGTCAGAGCTAGACTCACAGGTGCCCGCCCCTCCTCGTTCTTTCACGCCATTTTCTTGAGGTTAACCAACGCCATCAGCTTCCGGCTTATCTTTCTGCAGGAAACAGCAGAAATACACGCGTTTATTTTCTTACTCTTCCCTGTTTCTTACACGGGAGCTGGCGTACCCTAGACCTCTTCTGCATTTTGCTTGTTTGTTTTTAACTTACTGTCTCCTGGAAATCCCTCCATATCACTGACCTTTGACGTCGTCCAGTCAGCTGCGAGGTACTCGATGTGCACGTGGACGCACCATGGTTTATTCACCCGCTGTCCTAGGTACGGGCGACTAGGTTGCCTCCGATTATGACCGTCGCTGCAGTGAATACCCTTGTCTTCATAGGTCAGATTGCTACAGCACATGGACAACACATATGTAGCTCCGCCAGGTGTTGCCAAATTCCTCTCCAAAAGGGTTGTATTAATTCTGTTCTCGCCGGCAACGCAGGAGAGAGCAGGTTTCCTCACAGGGTCACCAGTAGGACGCGTTGTCATACTTGCGCATTTTTGCCAATGTGATAGGCAACAAATGAAATCGCTCTCTGGTTTTAATTTACCTTTCCCTTCTTCTGAGGGAGATGGAAAACATTTTCATGTGTCTTCACGACTTTATATCTTTTTGTGAATCGTGCCCTTTGCCCATTTTTCTGTCAGGTTTTTGGTCATTTTCCTCTCTATTTTAAACGATTCTTTATATTGGAGATATCACCCTTTAGCCATGATAAATGTTGTGAATATATCCCCCAAGTGTCATTGCCTTTTAGCTTTACTTATGATATTTTTTTTCTGTATAATAGTACTATATATATATATATACACACTATGTATATATAGTCTCCATGTATAGACTATATATATTTACTCTCTCTATATAGACTATATATAGTCTATATATATATCTACTTTCTATATATAGACTATATATGGAGACTATATGTAGTCTCCATATATAGTCTACATATAGAAAGAGTCTATAGAGTATATAGTCTAGATAGATAGATAGATAGATATAGACCATATATAAACTATATCTATCTATCTATAGTCTATATATAGTCTGTATATATCTATATGTACATATATATGTATATATCTGTATGTCTATACACACACACACACACACACACACACACACACATATATATGTAGTTATGAAGTCAAGTTTATCACTCCTTAACATTCATTGTTTTTCCTTTTGGGATCATAGCTACAAGCCTTTCTCTACACTCAGGTTAAAGAGAATTCACCCCTGTTTGCATGGTGTGGACATGTCTTCATGTTTCCACATTCATGCTCCTGGTCCACTTGGACGTGATTGTCCCATATGGTGGGAGGCATGAATCTAATTTTATCTTTTCCCTAATGGGTACCTGGTTGGCCTAGTGCCATTTATGAAAACATTTGTTTCTGCTCTGGTGGCTTGAAATACTATCTTTACCATATACTAAGTTTCCATATGTACTTGGGTCTATCTCTGGATTTTTAAAATTCTGTTCCACCTGTCTATTGATTCACTGTTTTGCTGCCGAAGGCCTTATAGGATGTTCTCATGCCTGGAAGAGCTGGACCCCATCATACCTTTCCCTCCTATGTCTCTTTAGCTGTTCTTTCGTGTTTCATTTTCACACGGACATCAGCGTCAACTTTTCCAGCTTCACAAAACTACTTGCTGGTATTTGGATTGGAACTTGGGCGAATTCATAAATTAACGGGGAGAGAACGGAGATCTTGGGATTGAATTACCTACTCCAACCCTGTCTTTCAGCTGTTTTCTCAGATACCTTGGGGACCACTGTGTGAATTTCTGGCTCCTTGGGAAGCAGACACGGAGACATATTAGGAGTGCAAGATTGCGGGGACAAAAAGTTAGAGAGGGAGGGAGCCAAACCATAAGAGACTCTTAAAAACTGAGAATAAACTGAGGGTTGATGGGGGGTGGGTGGGAGGGGAAAGTGGGTGATGGGCATTGAGGCACCTGTTGGGATGGGCGCTGAGTGTTGTATGGAAACCACTCGACAATAAATTACATATTAAAAAAAAAGATTGCAGGGGACAATGTCTGTGTAGGTGGCTGAAAGTGGGGAGTCCCAACGCTGTTGGACACAGGGAAGCGGGGTGTGGATATAACGAGATAGACCATGACAGAACACCAACGGCAGATTACAGGTTGATAACTCAGAACTGAATGTTAGACACGTAGTGTTTAGACATATGGAAGAACCATCAGGAGAGAAGAACAAAAAGTTACACGGTGCTGCCTTTGGAACAAGAGCTGAAGAGAAACGAGTAGAGTAGGGGGCAAACAGATTAATAATGGTCATGGGGTTTGCTCCCTGTCACCAACACTCTTCCTGGATTATTTCACTTATTGGAACCAAGGGCAAGTTTTATTTTGTTAAACAACAAATCAATCAATGACATAAATTCCCAAATAGATTAATAACAGTCATAGATAAACCCTTCATAGACAACCCATTATGGTCTGAATGTCAGACCGTTGGAACCAATGTCAAAAAACGCAACCGAGAGTTGCCTGGGTGGCTCAGTCGGTTAAGCGTCCAAATTTGGCGCAGGTCATGATCTCGCGGTGTGTGAGTTATGGCCCCGCATCGGGCTCTGTGCTGATGGCTCGGAGCCTGGAGCCCGCTTCGGATTCTGTGTCTCCCTCTCTCTCTGCCCCTCCCCCCATCTCTCTCTCAAAAACAAATAACCATTGAAAAAGATTTTTTTTTTATAACGCAACGAAAAAGTGGAGGCTGCAATAGAGGGCAAATGAAAGGAATGGTTAATTTGGAGGCTGGTTTAAACGTCAAGAATGAAATGTGTTCCACGCATCAGGGTTCTAAAGTGAGAGGAGGGTTGGCAGCCAGCATCGGCTGGCTTCTTAATTACATCCTTGTCCATCCAAGACCCATGGAGGTGTCAATCACCCTTACCCAGGACGTCATTCCAAGCACACACACACACACACACACATGCACAATCTATCCTTTTTTGCGAAGGCTTTTTCTAGAGTTGTCAGCGGACAAAACAAGCAGTTAAGGGGGGGGGGGGAACACAGTTGCTCAAGCAGCTGTTTTGTTTACAGTGGTTTTGCTTATTATGTCTTGAAGCAGATGGGTTATTTGGATGTCAGGTAGCTGCGGTCTCAGGATCCCTGAAGAGCTGCAAGGCAAGCGGTGTCAGCGGAGCCCGGCAGCTGCAAGCTGGCGCTGTGGGGATCGGAGGCTCCCAGTTGGGGCGGCAACAACGAGGCAGGGTCAGACGTCGCGCCCAGAGACGCTGCGCGGGCCACAAGGGCCGTTTCCTAACCAGCCTCTTTCCTGGAAGTGTCAATCTCCCTACCGTTGACTCTGGAAGAGGCAGCATCTGAAAGTTCGGGCTGAGCGGAGGGTGCCGGGCAGGTAAACATACCCATCTGTACCTTCCACGTGCGCACAACGCGTTTGTTTCAAGCACCAGCAGCGATCAGTTTGCCGGAAGGCGGTTTGGAAAGGGTTTGCTAATTTCACTTAGCAAAATGTTCATCCACGTTGCTGCAAATGCCAGGACTTTCTTATTTTGTGATTTTAATAAAAATTGTTTACATTTGAGGGGCGCCTGGGGGGCTCAGTCGGTGAAGCGTCCGACTTCCGCTCGGGTCGTGATTTCACGCCTGGTGGGTTCGAGCCCCGCGTCGGACTCTGTGCTGACCGCTCAGAGCCTGGAGCACCTGCTTTGAATTCTGTGTCTCCCTCTCTCTCTGCTCCTCCCTCACTCATGCTCTCTCTCTCTCTCTCAAAAATAAATAAACATTAAAAAAATTGTTTACATTTGAAGTGTAACATGATTTGGTATACATGTACAGAGTGAAACACTTAACTGATGTCAAGCTAATTAACATATCATCTCCCCGCCGGTGACCGCTGATTTTCTGTGTATGGTGGGACGATCTGAAATCTACTCTCTTAGCAAATTTCCAATACAGTATTCGCAACTTCGGTCAGACGCTGTACATTACATCTCTAGACGGACTCACCTTACATAACTGTCACTTCGTTCACTTTGTTTAACCAAGGATTTCCTTCTTTTTAAAGGCTGAATAATAGCCTCCCGTAGAAAGAAATGATTACATGAACAAAAGCTCTAATCCACAAGCAATTGTCATAGAAACCTTTAGGTACTGAACACAGCCATCTAACACAGGAAAGGGATGAGAGTCAAAAGGAAAACTGGACAGAAGCTCTCCTGGAGGACAGCATATCACTCTCCCGATTCAACAGATCAACAGAAAAAAACAATGCGAGACCTGAGTAATACATCAGCAATAATTAGCAAGCGCACAAATACACAATGTGTTTTAATTAGTTGATTCTATCAGACTTTGCTGAACACCTGCTTTTTTGTTCTGTATTAGGAAATTAGCAATGACTAAGACAAACGTTTCTAATTCTCAAGCAACTACATTCAGCAAGTGGGCTGGGCTGGCTAGATCTGTTTCCTGGGGCTGGTCACCTCTAAGCCGTGAGGGAGGCTAGGAAATAGAATTTGAGGTGCTAACAGGCAAGGCTGGGCTACATAATTTTCAGGATCCCATGCCAAACAGACCTCAGCTCAAAAAGTAAGGGAAAAGTGGGGCACCTGGTGGCTCAGTTGGTTAAGTGTCCGACTTTGGCTCAGACCATGATCTCGTGGTTTGTGAGTTTGAGCCCCGTGTCGTCGCGCTCTGTGCTGACAGTTCAGAGCCTGGAGCCTGCTTTGGATTCTGTGTTTCTCCCTCTCTCTCTCTCTCTCTCTCTCTCTCTATTCCTCACCTCTCACACTCTGTCTCTCTCAAAAATAAATAAAGATTAAAAAAAATAAATTCAATTAAAGAGTAAGGGAAAAGTTCTCCTTTCTTTTTTGGTTTTCTTCTCCATCTACCATGGTGGTTTTTATTCGCTATTTCATGTCGGAGATGCGGATGGTCACGAAGTGCAGACAGATGCTCCCTGGTGTCCAGGCCCTGCCCCCAGACTCAGTGCACCTGCTGACCCTCCCCCATACCTGTGCCCAGGTCCCCAGTTGCAGGTGCTGGGTCTGTGGAGGAGGTGGCTGAGAACGGGTTCGTGGTGGAGGAGAAAGTGGGAGGTGAGCCAAGGCTCTAGGACCCCAGGGCACGTCCTCTGGTCCCATGGTACTTCACTCAAATGCAAACTCAAAGAGAAAACTGTTAAGAATTTTAAGACATCAGCCACAGAGACTTCAACTCCATGGAGGGGCCCCTTCTGAGGGGTGCGTCCCTGTGTGATCGCAGGCTCAAGAAGTCAGTTCTGCTTACGGCCTCTGTAGCGGAGGCAGGTAAGAGAAAAGGAGGCGGGAACAGACATCGGGTGAGCTCACCTATAGTCTCCCACCTCGTTGTGTGCGAAAGGCAGCCTGTCGCTCTGAATTGTCATCAGCATAGCAAGCCGCCGAGTGCCCTGACTGGTGCTAACTCAGTGTTAGCAATTCCTTAATGCCATCCCGATATTTCCGGCCCTACGTGTTTTATTTGGAAATATGACTGAGCGGTACATGGAAGAGAATTTTGCCTAGAATATTTAACAGGAAACATGAATGTGAGCGTAACAGGCCCTTCCTACCTCTGTCATATTTGGAAGACTCTTGCAGCATCCAAAATGTATTACTGCTGATCTATAAACAATTTAAAACAAATTTTTAATGTTTACTTATTTTTGAGAGAGAGGGAGAGAGAGAGAGAGAGAGACAGAGAGGCAGAGCACGAGTGGTGGGAGGGGCAGAGAGAGAGAAGGAGACACAGAATCCGAAGGAGGCTCCAGGCTCCAAGCTGTTAGCACAGAGCCCGACGTGGGGGTCGAACCCACGAACCGCAAGATCATGACCTGAGCTAAAACCAAGAGTCGGACACTTAACTGACAGAGCCATCCAGGCGCCCCAGATCTGAAAACAATTTTTAAGGAAAATATTAAATATTAAAATATCTTGTGATTCCAGGATTCTAGGATTTTTTGTTCTTCTTGTTTCTCTTCCTGCCATTGTATCCCCAGTACCTGGCAACTGTTTGTTGAATGACTGAATAAACGTGTTCAGAATGATCACTGGGGTTTTGTAAGGTAACTTAATATTCCTTGTAAGTAAAATCAACACAAAAGGGCTGATGCCTCACGAGCCTCATTAGAAGGGTTTTTCTCTCCCCTGTTGTTTTGTAATAGATGAATAGAATTTGTGTATCAAGTTGCTTACACTTGGAACTTATTAGCAACTCTTGTTTGTTTTAATTTGGGGTTGGGCTGAAAACAGTACTTTTGATGGCACAGTTGCTAAAAGGGTCAAATCAGGCACCCTTATTTGTTTATTTTAAATGTTTATTTATTTTGAGAAAGAGAGAGGGAAGGAGCACGCATGAATGGAGGAGGGACAGAGAGAGAGAGAGAGAGAGAGAGAGAGGGAATCCCAAGCAGGTTCCACACTCTCAGTTCTGAGCCAGATGCGGGGCTCGAACTCACGAACCATGAGATCATGTCCTGAGTCAAAATCAAGAGTCGGGCGCTCCACTGAGCCACCTGCGGCCTCAAGTCGGGTGTCTTTAGATGCTTAGTCTGAAAGTCCCATCTGGACTGAAGCCGAGACAGAGGTTGGAACTGGAGTCTACAGCCCAAGTACTTCTACAAAGTCCCTCTTATTGTGGAACCCCAAAGGCCATGCCAAGGCTCCACTGTCCCTGATGTGGCTACTCAGGGGCTTTTATCTTGAGGTCAGGTCTAGCGCTCCTGGACTCGCATCAGTGACACAGGAATTCGGATGTGTCCTTTGGCCAGAGTCCTCCCCGACTCCTGGCCGGGATGCCAGTTCCTCCAGACCGGCCCTTTATCTCTTCTTGACCCAGTGGAGATCATGTACCTGAAGATAAATGAGCCTGGTACAGTCACTGCACCTGGGACAGAGAGGCACCCAAGGTTGCCACGGCGTGAGGAGGACATGTCTCCCTCTGGGGCTCTCTCATTGAAGCTGTTGATGGTGAGGAAGGAGGGCTCCGGATACCGAGACCCTCAGTCCAACAACCTGCGAGGAATTGATTCCCGCCAACTGATCACGTGAACATAGGAGGGGATCCTTCCCTATTGGAGCCTTCTGATGAGAGCGCAGCCCCGACTCACACCGTAGCTGTCTTGTTAGACCTGATGTGGGAGACGCAGCGAAGCCATGCCCAGACTCCCTACCCACAGAAACCGTGAGCTAGTAAACGTATACGATACTAGGCTGCTAAATGCGTGACTATTTGTTACACAGTAACAGACAACCAATAGAGGGGTTTAGTCCACTGTTGACCAAGAGCATCCAACTCCTGAGCTCCCTGAATACGTTGGGAGAAGATCACCAGACAGCTTCCACTTAAAATCGTGAGGCAACCCCTGATGGCAGAAAACACTTTTAAAATACCACGTAGAGTTAATCATTGGCTATATAAATAAGTATTCAGGGCAAATGTCTTTGTTATCATACTGGTGTGCTAGGAGAAAATGCAAACTATGATCAGGAGTGAATCCTGCGAAGACTCCATTAATCAGCCAAGCTTGGCAGGTGTTCCGCCAAGAGAGGAAGCCTTCTCCGCGGGCCAAGTGTGTTCAGAGGCAGTACAGTGAGTGAGTGTTTGTTAGCAAAGCTGAAGCAGTAAAGCAAGCCAGACCCTTTAAGATCTCCAAACAAGGGAAAGAGGCTCACGGTGTCTGGACAGTTCTGGGCCGTGGTTTAAGTCCAAGTGTACCTTTGCCTAGAAAATGCTTCCTCCCTTTTCTGAAATGCGTACACTTCTCAAAAAGCATGGCTTCCCAAAGATCTTTTAAAGACGTTAAACCACGACCATTGTCGTGAAGCATTCCAGATTAAAAAAAAAAAAAAATCCGTAACCCAGTTTCCAAAAATAACTTGATTTCAACATCAGAACTGTCATCTCAAAAGGTTTCATTCTTAGCAGCAATTAAAAAATGAGAAAAGGTGGCAAAGTTTCGTTCTTGTGTCTTTTTTTTTTGAAAGGCTGTGATATGCCTCACTGAGAAACTGTGTGTGTGTGTGTGTGTGTGTGTGTGTGTGTGTGTTTTAATGTTTATTTATTTACTTATTTTGAGAGAGAGAGAGAGAGAGAGAGCAGGGGAGGAGCAGAGAGAGAGAGAGGGAGAGAGAGAATCCCAAGCAGGCTCCATGCTGTCAGCACAGAGCCCAATGAGGGGCTCCATCTAAGAATGTTGACCCCTTCCTGTGATTCCATTAAATGCTCTGGCTCACGATGCAGTTCCCATGGGCTCTTGTCATTATAGAATGGTCTACGAGGAGGGGATTGCATCATTTGTCTTCAAGTCCAAGAAGGAAATAGAGGCAAAGGTGGGTGCGTCCAGAACCCCTGTGAAAATCTGAAGGGAACCACACACACTGTCCCCAGACCAAGGGGCACTCACGCGGGCCCATGTTTCACAATGATTTTTTTTTTTTTAACATGTACTTGGTCACTGTGAACTTCAGAGCAAGAAAGCCCTAAATTAGGGAAATTAGTCTTGCTCCTGGCCCATACCCCCTCTCTCGGGTGGATCTGTTAGGCTCGTGGGTTTACCATAAGACCTAGAAGCGTGTGCCCCTTCACGTCACTGGGCTTTGTTTTGTGCATTAGGTTTGGGCTCCACAGCTACAGACTGGCCTAGGCATGGCTTGTCAAGACTGCAGAGAGAGGAGGGGGTTTTCCCGAGCCCCACCCCCACCTCCTGCCTCCCTGCGTGCCTTCCTCCACCCAGCACCCCTTCCTACTTTCCTTCCTTCCTTCCTTCCTCTGTTCCTTCCTGTTCCAGTTCATTTATTGTGCAGATCTGCCTAGGAAGAGAAAACGCTCCTGATGTGTGGTTCATGATTTACGACACCATTCAATTGAACAACTATTCATCACTGTAACTTAATAAATGCACATTATGACCGCGCAGATTACCTCCCGCCGTATGGTTTTGCATCTTCCATCTAGGTCTATGATCCCTTTTGGGGGCACGGTCCAGGTCTAGATTCATGATTTTGCCTGCGATGTCCAGTTGTTCCGGTGCCGTTGGTTGGAAAGACAACCCTTCTCGCCACTGGATTGCTTTTGCCTTTTCGTCTGAGACCAGTGGGTGGCGCGTACGTGGGTCTTCTCCTGGGTGTTCCATTCTGCTCCCGTGGTCCATCTGCCTTTTCTTTCACCGACGTCACCCTGTCTTCATCACTGTGGCTTCACAGCACATTTTGAGGTCAGGTGATGTCAGCCCTGCAACTTTCTTCTCCTTCAGTAGTGTCTTGGCCACTCTTCGCCTTCTGAATTGCTGTATTCACTTTGGGACCTGCCTGTCCCTACCCACCCTGTGGATTTGCTCCTCGTCACAGGTTTGTGTATCCTTTGTGGATTCTTTTCTGATCCCGTCCTCACCAAGACGTTTGCCAAGTGATGGTTGTTCTATCCATCTCTCCCTCGCAACTACCAGCTTGGTCTCAGACGTTTACTGTGAGCAAGAGAACCCCCACCCCCGTCCTTCTCTCTTGACGGTTTTGAGGAGTATTGGTGAGGGGTTACATGAGTGGCCCATATTCACAGAGCGGGGGTCTTACGCACACCCTCCCACCTCCTCCTTGAGGACAGAGTATTTACACAGCTATTTGGATTTCTTCTCCACGGGACATTTGTCTGTCCTTCCCCCATTCATTTATTTATTGACTCATTTTTTACACTAGTATGGGCCCATGGATATTTATTTTATATTGGGTTATAATCCAATATTACTACATTTTATTGTTCACATTGTTTCAACTTTGATCACTGGGGGCACTTAGAATTCTCACGGAAGAACTCAGGCTTTCTCAACAACAAGCCGGCAGCAATGAGCTAAGACCAAAGAATTCCAAAGGCTTGGGAACGAAGGAAAGAAAATGCCTGTCGTGCGCTCCATTCTTGTGCAATTTTCAGAAAAATGCATAAATAGATCATCTGATTTCACATGCACTCAAAGGAGAACAATGATTTCGGACAATGACTCACAGACCCAAAGAAAGTCTGCTTCTTAGTAGATGCATTACAACCATATGGCAACTGGCGATAGCAAGTTCCTTGTGGTGGCCTGTGAACCAGGATGTAACTTCCCCCAAGATTCCTTGTGTTTCTGTGGCTGGCCACTGAGGTTGTTGTTGGGGTTGCAGTATGGCACGATACCTGCAGAATTTAATACTCTCTGGTCAACCCACATTCTTTCCAGGATTTTAAACATGAACCAAAGAATTCAGAGACCTCCAGGAGGACGTTTTCCTAATAAATGTCCAGTTGTACCAAAGTTACGGAACAAATATGACCTTAAGTAGCATTCAGTGACAATGCTAGTAAAATAAGGTTTGTCACTGGTATCTAATGTTGGTTTGCTTTTTCTAATCCTACCCACAGTCTCATCTGAGGATGTCTCTTCTGCATCTCTAGTGAGGTAGGTGGCACAGCTATCCTGTTCTCATTGTCAGAATGAGGAAAGGGTCCGTATAGATGGAGGACGAGTCTCTGCCCCAGGTAACTCACTTTGTAAGGAAGCCAGGTGCGCGTGTTCTGCTTGGAGTTCTCTCCACCATGCAAGGCAACTCGGGAGAGAACAGAGTGGAGGAAGCAGAAAACCAGAGGTCGGGAATAGTCTCGCTCCAGTGGGATATCGGCCGCGTCGTCTAATCTCTTTGGGCCTCAGTTTCTCCTTTTTTCCAGAGTGAGAAACTATAGACATTAGGATTCTGTAAAATGAAGGTCCTGGCTTCCATCTATAGAGGAATATAATCATTCTTGTTCTACCAGGCCGTTCATTCATTCACTCACTTTCTGATGGTAATGCTTTCTGACGGTCCAGACTGGATGACAAGTCATTGACATGCACATGTAGACCTACGCTGGACGTTGTGAAGGCATGCTCTCGCTGTGCCCGGTAGCACAAGGTAACCTGTTTATGAACTTGGTACCATATCCGCCAAGTTCCATTTCAGCAGCGGACACAAAACGATTCAAGTCCTGAGCAAAACTCCCAGGGGCCTAATTTTCAGGGCTCTTGTTTCGCCTTGCTGATTTCGCCCGGCCCAACCGAGAGATTTCCGTTTCCACGCTGAGTTTCTCCTTGGTTCGTTTAATGTTGTTTTTGTGCTCTTTACGAAGGAAAAGCAAGGTGCCATGTTCCTTACAAAGTCGACGGTATTTGACCAGAGTCGATTATGTACGGACTTTACGGCAAAGAAAGACATCAGTGTATCTGGGGCGCGAGGCGTCTTGCAAACTACTAGAACCGCAGGCTTGACGGGGCTTGGCTTGGGTGTCCTCTTGCTCAAAATTCCACTGGAGGCATGGACTGCCATTCCCTTTTACACCATCTTAAATATTTTTTAATGTTTATTTATTTTTGAGAGAGAGAGAGACAGAGACAGAGAGAGCGTGAGCAGGGGAGGGGCAGAGAGAGAGGGAGACACAGAACCTGAAGCAAACTCTGGGCTCCGAGCTGTCAGCACAGAGCCCGACAAGGGGCTGGAACCTACGAACGGTGAGATCACGGTCAGAGCCAAAGCTGGATGCTTAACCGGGTGAGCCACCCAGGTGCCCCAACCCTTTTACACCATCTTAAAGGTGAGTCTTTTGTGAATGCCATTGGAGAAACCAAGTGGCCATTGAGCGGGTACGTCCATTTAGCAATCGCCAAAGCTGGATTCGTGCACGCAAGAGAGGAGGGCTGTGGCCCTTCCGTGTAGGACCTTGAAACAGAAATGTGTTTTTTAAAATGTATTTATTTAAATCCAAGTTAGCTCACATACAGTGTAGCGTTGGTTTCAGGACTAGAACCCAGTGATTCATCCCTTCCATACGATACCCAGTGCTCATCCCAACAAGCACCTCCTTAGTGCCCATCCCCCATTTAACCCTTCCCCACACCCACCTCCCCTCCAGCAACCCTCAGTTTGTTCTCTGCAGTTAAGAGTCTCTTATGGTTTGCCTCCCTCTCCATTTTTATCTGATTTTTCCTTCCCTTCTCTTAAGTTCATCTGTTGTTAAACAGAAATGTATTGAATGAATGAGACTCTATGAACCCAGGAAGAATGGGTATATTACACGGTGGCAATAAGATTACATACATGAAATGGATAATTCTGATTCTGAGAAGTGGACAAACTTCATATAATAGGCCCATTCATTGCTTACGGGTGGAAGGAGAAATTATTTGTCACACGATATTTTAGTTTTTCTCAAAGGGCTCTGTCCATTTAAATTTTTTTTCATGTTTATTTATTTTTGAGAGAGAGAGAGACACAGAGCACGAGTGAGGGAGGAGCAGAGAGAGAGGGAGACACAGAATCTAAAGCAGGCTCCAGGCTCCGAGCTGTCAGCACAGAGCCCGACGCTCACAGACCGCGAGATCATGACCTGAGCCGAAGTCGGACACTCAACCGACTGAGCCACCCAGACGCCCCAGAGTGCTCTGTCCATTTAAAGTAAAAGGGAAACAAAGCCGAAGGAGGGAGAACATAGGGGGGAACGGGGGGAAGTGTATGGTTGAGAAGAAGGGTCAAAGCAATGTTTAACCGGCTGAGATAAAATCTCATTTCTCAGTTCAGAAAAGTGGAAGGGGAGATGGGCATCAGTAATGATGCTAAATACAAACCTGTGAAGTGAAAATATATCAATTAGGGAAATACGTTTAGCCAAGAGAAGAAGAAAGCTGAAAACATGGAAAAGTCACCTTAAAAATAGTAGGTGGAAATGGAAAAGCAAAACTTGACAGGAAGCCGCGTGTGTAACCCTCCAGGGACTTCCGGGTAGGCAAGAAGGTGCAGCATGAAGCATTTTGTGACCAGACGTTAAAAGAATGCTTCTGTTTTCTCTTTGGGCCCAGAATGTAAACACAGGTTTCCTACCGCAATGAAGTGTAGCCACTGTCCTCTTGAGCTTCCGCAGTGCCGGCCCAGAAGCTCCTCGAAGCTGATGGGGTCCGACCGTCACGGGCCACCGGGAAGGTGCCGTGCCGACTGTCATCATTGTCGTGACGATGGCCACTCACTCCTCTTTGTGGAAGTGCAAGCAGGACTCCTGTCGGCAGATACAGAGAAGGGGAGGAAAGGATCGAATTCCTTTCCATTACTCGAGCGCGTAGCATGGGCCACTCGCCGTGCCGAACCTTCGCCCGCACTATCTCATCGAATCCTCACCTACGTCCTGAGGGACGGTGATCACCTACGTTTGGAAGATGGGGTATTTGGGATTCACGGAGGTTAAGATATTTGCCCCTGGCTGTGCAAGTTGAACGTGGCAGACCATTTGAAGCCATGTAGAGAATGAGACCATATCTGTGATAGACTGAATTACGTCCTCCCCAAATTCACATGTTGGTGTCCTGACCCGAATATCTCACAACGTGACAGTGTTTGGAGATGGGGTCTTTCAGGGGCCAGTTAAGTTACAATGAGGCCATTAGAGAGGGTCCCGATCCAATCTGACCGGTGTCCTTATAAGAAGGGGACATGGGGACACTCAGAAAAACGTGGGGCTGCACACACCCAGACGGAAGGCTGTGTGGGGACATGGCGAGAAGGTCCCATCTGCACACCCAGGAGAGAGGCTTCAGGAGACAGTATCACCCTGCAGCACCTTGACCTCGGACCTCCAGCTTCCAGAACTGTGAGGACATAGATGTCTGTGGTTTCAGACCCAGCAAACTCATACATTACCTGACATAAAAAAACGTCACCAACAGGTATTTCTTCCAGGTTCCAGGTTCCTGTCGGTTGAAAATGTCCCGCAAATGGTATCCGGTCAGTGCCCCATGAAGTACACACATCTGCAGAGATCAGGGGCTGTCCCAGGGCTGGAAGGTGGCCGGGCACGTCAAGATGGCCCCCACCCCACCCCACCCCACCCCTAGCTTCAACCACGGCCTCTTATCCCCAGGTGAATGTGCTGTAGGAAATAAGTTAGGTTACCTCAAGGTTCTGGGAGTTGGAATGTGTTCATGCAAAGCTGGGAATATTTTTAAAGGTAAGATCTGTTGGTTGAAATAAAATACACTGATCTCACGGAATAAGGAGAATCCGCCTGGATTAGCAAACACGTGCGTTCGGCGCGATGGTATTCAGACACACTGAGACGATGAAGGGAAGGCGACTGTGTGGTTTTGATCGTGAGAGGGAGCGACAGAGGGGGCCGGTCGGGGACAGACCGACCTTCGGCCACCATGCCTTCCCTCCACCATTTTCCCACCAATGGGATGGAACCAGCATGGATACACCTGTCCGGCTTTGCCTTTGCAAACCCCAGGGACCCCAGGCCCGGAGGAAACGCGGGGAACCCTGACAGCTCTCTCTGTCCTTGCCACCAGTACGAGGGTTGAACCTGCTCTGAGGGAGGGATGGGGGGGGGTGCTTTGCAGATGGGAATGTCAACATTGGAGAGTGGATTCTGTCTCGAGCGGTTACACCAAGACCAGACTAGAGAAGAATTACGCGTTTTATAAATGCTAGGCCTCCGTTTTTAAGAAGACTGCACCCCGATTTAAAATGAGATTAAGCGAGGCTGTTCAGAGCCCATGAGTTTCAAAAGAAATGAGAGCAGGTGACACTGATTGACGCCGGGGGATTCAGCCACACGGACTCCAGCCTCTCCTCGGCCTTGGCGGACGGTCTATCACCCCACAGCCATGGGCTTGGGGGTTCTCCTCTAATAATTGTGGCAGGTTTTACCGATTCGTCTTAAAGCATCCATTCACTTACTAAACAAGTACAAACAGATCGTCTACTGTGTGAGCCGCTGTGGCCTGGGCTGGGGCTTCAGCGGAAAGCAGGAGTGCAAAGGAGACGGTGACAAGGGACGTGAAGGGGCACCGACAGTTGCGAAACCTGTCTGTAGGTGACAGAGCTATGATTCAGAGAGGCTGCAGGATTCCTCTTTGGAGAAAATTGCTCTTTGTTTCGGCAAAGAGCCACAGTGGCCACGAAAGGTGAGGGTCCCTTGGCTTGGCCTCCATGTGACGGGCGTGGACCAAAGAGGGTGAAAATGATCTGCATTTGGGGAAACTGGGGTTCAGGGAAGGAGTGGCCTGGAATACAGGAGAGAAGAGGGTCAGGGAAGAAGAAGTTCACCCCAACAACACAACAGGGCCAGGTTATGGGAAAGTTCCTCTGGTGAAGGCTTTTGTGCAGTATTGGGGGTAGGAAGGAGGGAAGGAAGGAAGGAAGGGAGGAAGGAAGGGGAAGAAGGAAGGAGGGAGGGAGGGAGGGAGAGGGGGAGACAGTGGAGCTGGAGGGGGGTCTGTGCGCAGCAGGAGGTACTGGGCTCTGTGAAGAGCCGGAGACCAGCTGGGCACAAGGAGACAGGAGGATGGCAGGTCAGGAAGTCAAGGTCCAGGTTAACCCGGCCACAGTGGCAACGGGAAATGGCTAAGGCTTCGATGCTCTCCACCCGATTCTGGGCCGTGTCGCCGCTGGTCCCCCATCTGGCACAGCACAGGGGCTCGTGAGGCCGACCTCGCGGAAGCAGGAGGGACGCGGTCCAGCCATGTCCATCCAAGTGAAGGGGGTGCAAACCAGGTCTCACCCCGGACAGAAGGGGTTGCTGAGCCATTGACTGCCAGCCCTTGGTGCGGTTGCCGGGGACGGTGACCTCCGGCAGGGAGAACGGCCCGTCAAGGACAGCGCTGCGCGACCACGCTGACGAGCAGGTGAAGAGTGGTCTCGCAGGGCAGGCTGCAGAGGGCATGGGGGGCAGGGCAGCCTGAACAGATGAAAAGAACCGGGGTCCAGCGACGGCAAGAAACCACGGGACATCACGGGCTCGAGTGTGGAAGGGGCAGGTGGGGTGGGAAGAGGAGACTCAGCGTGCTCCCTGAGTGCGAATTAGCCCGAAGCACCCCTGCCCCGCGACGGGGGGCGGGGAGAGGGGTCCGAGGAGGCACCCAGCCTCCCCGGGCTCAGGTGCACGACTTCTCTTTCTTGCCCTCTCCCCAAGGCCCCAGGTTGAGGAAGGCCGGGGACGGTTCCCAACGGCTCGCCCTGCTCCAGAGTGGGGGGGCCGGAGGAGGCGAGGCCGCTGAGGACGAGGGAGCCGGTCCCAGCTGCTTCTCCTGACTCACGGCTGATGCAAGGGCCCGTGTCCCCCAGGGGTTCTCTTATCTGCCCACAAGCAAGCCCCTAAGCCAGGAACCGGCAGCCCCCGTCCCCAGGCCAGGCCCGCGCTGCACTGACCGCTCGTGCCCGATGGACATTGTCATCTTACACACGAGGAAAATGGGGCTCAGGTGGTCAGGAAACGTGCGGTCACACAGGTGGCCCCGGCAGAGGGCCACCGAGGCCCCGGATGCTGGGCTGCAAAGCCGGCTCTCCTCCTCTCTCCCTTCCACGCCCTTCTGCGCCCCGTCCCCTCCTGAACTCTGCACAGGGGCCTCCCCGGTGGCCCTGAAGCTCGTTCTTGTTGGCATCATGGTTTGCCTTTGCCTGGTTTCTCTCCCAGCCGTTTGGGGCTCGGCCGGGATCACCCCCAGGTGCCCTTTGTCATTCATTCGTTCTGTGCTCTGCACCCCCGGGTGGTGGGGTGGGGACTGGCTGGTGGGCTCAAAAGCGATCAGCAAAGAGAGCACGGTGAAGGGGTGTTTACAAGGAGCGGGAGGCATTCTGGGAAAGCCACAAGGTGCGGTGGAGCTCCCGGGGGCTGGGGGGCAGACTGGTCCTGAACACTGGCAGTGGCTGTGGAGTGGCCATCTGGAAGGAGCTGTGGTCTTGGCAAGGCAGTTACAGCCACACGAGCCACGGCCCAGCAAGGTGTGGCCGAGGCGATGGCCTCTCTCCACGCTTGCCCTTTGACTCCTGCCAGTGCCTCGAGTTGGCCAAACCCACCGGCCCCTGGGGGCCCAGCCCGTTCTGCCTGAAGGATACAGTGCAGGGCAGAGACAGGGCTGGGCCCGCAGGGCCATCAGAGAGTGCCAGCGCGTGCTTCAAGGCCACACCATCCATCCCATTATTTCATGGCTTTCATTGGCTTCCGACGTTAATCATGCATTTCATTCTATTGCCACAGGTTCTTAATCTTCGCTGCGTGGGCATTGGAAATTCAACACCCTGTCTGGATATTTAAGGATTTCATCAAAGCATCCATTCTACCCTGAAGGTTCCTCCTTCTGAGCTGTTCTCTTGCTCTGGCGTGTAAGCTTCCAAGCCTCGGAAGGTTCTGGTAGCCGTGACGCTAACTTGCTTCAGTGCGTCTACGTGTCTAGTCCAGTCCATCCAGTAGAAATGGGATCCAAGCCTCAAATGGAGGCCACATATGCAGCACCTGGGTGGCTCAGTCGGTTATGCATCCCACTCCAGCTCAGGTCGTGGTCTCGCGGTTCATGAGTTCGAGCCCCGCGTCGGGCTCTGCGCTGACAGCTCGGAGCCTGGAACCTGCTTCGGATTCTGTGTCTCCCTGTCTCTTTCCTTCTCCCCTGCTTGTGCTCTCTCCCTCTCTCTTTCTCAAAAATCAATAAATGTTAAAAAAAAATTTTTTAAATGGGGGCCACATACGTGGCTTAAAATTAAAAAAAAATTTTTTTTTCAACGTTTATTTATTTTTGGGACAGAGAGAGACAGAGCATGAACGGGGGAGGGGCAGAGAGAGAGGGAGACACAGAATCGGAAACAGGCTCCAGGCTCCGAGCCATCAGCCCAGAGCCTGACGCGGGGCTCGAACTCACAGACCGCGAGATCGTGACCTGGCTGAAGTCGGACGCTTATCCGACTGCGCCACCCAGGCGCCCCAAACGTGGCTTAAAATTTATTGGTAGCCACATTAAAACTGTTAAAGAAGCAGGTGGAATTAATATTAAAACATATTCTATTGCACCCGGTGTATCCCGCGTACTGTCATTTCAGCATATGGCCAATAAGAAGGTTGTGTCGACGAGATGTTTGGCCTCTTCCGTGTCGTTCCCCGTCTCTGAAACCTGCTGTGCGTGTTACGCAGACAGCACAGCTCGGCTTGGGCTCGCCGCTCGCCACGTGCTTGGCAGCCCCGGGCAGCGAGTGGTCACTGGCTAGACAGCCCAGGTCTACACTCCACCTGCTAACTCGTGTCCGGTGCTCCTTTTCCCCTCCTGCGTAGGCTGCCCTCAAGCGGGGCTCCTTCCCCAAAGTCCCTAGTCCCTGCCCCCTGCACAAAACCAAACGAAGGCCGACCTATTTGAGAACTTGGAGCTGCAACCTTGGCTTCCCTGGAACATTGATCCAAGCAGCTGAGCCAGGGTGCAAACGGGGACGCTTCCCTCAATGCGGAGGGACCGCCGCTCTCCCTGTCCCCCACGCAGGGGCCACCGGAGCGGTGACGGCAGCCCCGCGTGCTCTGGAGTCTGCTGGGGCTGGATTCCCATCGCGGCCCCGTCATCTCTGAGCTGGGTGGCCCTGGGCAAGTCACTTCGTCTCTCTGAGTTGCGGAGCCTTCGTCTGTAAAGTACAAGAACATACCTACTCCTTCTGGGTTTTGTGATAACCGAGTGAATGAGTGTATTTAAGATGCCACACGGCGGCTCAAACTCAGCCAGCGGCCGCCATTCTACTTCGCTGAGAAGCAGGTGGGAGAATCCAAAGGGAAAGAGGAGACGGGACCCATTGCTTGCGTCTTCCGTGGCTCAGTCGGTTGAACGTCTGACTTTGGCTCAGCTCACAATCTTGCGTTCGTGGGTTCAAGCCCCGCGTCGGGCTCTGTGCTGACAGCCCGGAGCCTGCTTTGGATTTTGTGTCTCCCCCTCTGACCCACCCCTACTCGTGCTCCGTCCCTCTCTCTCTCAAAATGAAATGAACATCAAGAGATTTTTAAAAAGAATAGGAAAAATAGCCATGAAATGTGGCTGGGAAACGCGTAACATGTAATGGATTGAATTCCGCAGCCCGATGCTGCGATGGGCAAAACGGGGGAGGCGACACAGGGGAGGGAGGAGAGGAAATATAAAAAAATAAGAAGAAAGGATCATAAAAACCACCTAGGCCAGTGAGTTCTAACTGGTCCAGGCTCCGTGCGCAAAGGAGGGCGCTTTGCTGTTTCTCGAATGGCAGAAATCCAGCTTGAATTTACTTAAGAAACATATTCTTTCAAGTGCATTTCCTGGGGAGTCTGAAAGTCAGCTGACTTCAGGCACGGCTGTGTCAGAGGCTCAGCCCTGCTGTCAGGCTGGGCTGGTTTCCTCTCTCCTCCCTCTCCCATCTCTTGGCTCCGTTGTCCTTGGTGACGGCGTCATTCGCAGGCAGGAGGTGGCCGATAGTCACACTGGGCCCTCGCTGTTCTTGCACTAGTGTCCAGACAGGACAAGAGTGGCTTTCCTTCCAGGGTCCCTCTTGTGCACCAGAGGACTCTGCCCCCCTGGGCTGATTACCAAGGCGGGAGAGGGAGGCCAGGGCCTCGATGAGCCCCAAGGGGTCCGATGCCCCTGCCCTGGGCTGGTGGCTTGTGCCGCAAATCTGTGCTCAGTAGAAACGTGCAGTGAAGGGAGGCAGAAGCGGGTCTGAGATCAAAAGAGCGGTTGCCACGGGAAGAAACGCAGCGAAGGCACTGGCTTCCCCGCACCCGGCTCTGAGGCTCAGCCCCCCGTTCCCTAGGGTCCCCAGGGCGCATTGTGAAAACCACCCAACACCCCCCTTCCGCTACCTCCTCCCCCAATACATTCTGCAAATAAGAAAACCGGGACCGAAGGGGAGACACAAAATACAGCCAATCCTCATCACTTGAAGATGACGATAGGCACATTTTCCTACCTGCTCAAATTCATTTGAAACCTGAAACCCCCGAATCAGTACTCCCGGGACTCTTGTGGTCACTCGCAGACACGAGCAGAGCCTCGAAAAGTCGGGAGTCCCTCCGAGGCAGGTGGAACGGGGGTGGGGGGAAACGCTGGCTTCTTGCTTCGTCGCTCAGGCTGTGGACGAGCGTCCCTTGCACGGGCCGCTGAGTGCCACGTTGTTCACGTTTGTTGTGCTCCCTGTTGGTGTTTTTGCTGCTGAAAGTGGTCCCCGGATGCCGTGCTGAGTGCGGTCTCGTGCTGCTAAGTGCAAGGAGGGTGTGGCGTGCCTCGTGGGGAAAACAGGAGTGTTAGCGCAGTGTGGTCACGGTGCTGTTGGCTGTGATCTCAACGGTAATGAAGCCATACATATATATTAACTAAGGTGTCTTTCTTTCTTTTATTTTATTATTATTTTTTTTTTAATTTTTTTTTTCAACATTTATTTATTTTTGGGACAGAGAGAGACAGAGCATGAACGGGGGAGGGGCAGAGAGAGAGGGAGACACAGAATCGGAAACAGGCTCCAGGCTCCGAGCCATCAGCCCAGAGCCCGACGCGGGGCTCGAACTCACGGACCGCGAGATCGTGACCTGGCTGAAGTCGGACGCTTGACCGACTGCACCACCCAGGCGCCCCTTTTTTTTAAATTTAAATTCAAGTTAGCATGTGTTGCAGTCTTGGCTTCAGGAGTAGAACCCAGTGAGTCATCATACGACACCCAGTGGTCATCCCAACAGGTGCCCTCCCTACTGCCTGTCACCCACTTAGCCCATCCCCCCACCCACCACCCCTCCAGCAAGCCTCAGTTGGTTCTCTGTATTTCAGAGTCTCTTATGGTTCGCCTCCCTCTCTGTTTTTATCTTATTTTTCCTTCCCTTCCCTTATGTTCATCTGTTTTGTTTCTTAAATTCCACATGAGTGAAACCCTATGATATCTTTCTCTGACTGACTTCTTTCCTTAACGTAATGCCCTCTAGTTCCATCCACATTGCTGTAAAGCAAGATTTCATTCTTTTTCTTTGTCGAGCAATATTCCATTGTGTACACACACACACACACCTCTTAAACATAAATCCATATAATCCAGGGCATGTGTTGATTGGTTGATGAACGTGTTGGAGAACATGACCAGAAGCCAGGGGGAACCTCACCCTGCGTTTCCCCAGGAGCTATGATTTGGTGATTTTATAGACCGTAACCACTGTGAAGAATGAGGACTGACTGGAATCCCTCCAGGCCCCGGAGAGTCACCACATGAGCCAGTCCACTGTCTTCTTGTTCCGCCACGTGCAATGTGGGGACCTAAATACAGAGGGGGGAAAGAAAGGGGGATGGGGGAGGGGGAGACAAAGAGGAGAAAATAAAGCAAAGATAATGAGAACGTCTGAGGGGAAAGAGAGGGAAACAGAGAAGTTGAGTGAGCCAAGTCGCTAAGAGGTGAAGTGTAGGTTCAAAGGCTCTCCACAGCCATGCTGAGTTTGTTGCCCCAAACACTTCCAATGGCCTTGAACGTGAGCATCAGACTTGTGTGTGGGATGAGACTCTCCTTAGCCCCAAATACGATAATCGGCCCTTGTCTAAAAGTTGCGTGAACCAAACACAAACTTCAGCAGAACTTAGGGAGAAGTGCCTCATGACACGTTTATAAGAATGCTTTCGAGAATGTGGCGCCTTCGGTGAGCAGCCCCGCCCAATCTAGACAATGAGGGAGGTGAGAGAATATAAATACAAGCCATCAAGTGTAAGCTAAATATACAACTGTTCTCTCTCTTTAGAAATAAATTTCTGAGTCTGCTTCATAAGAGAGGCTAGGACCTTTCCTGTCGTTCGAGCTTATCCTTGGATAAGAGCTGATTAGTAAACTCAAGCCTGTGTAGGGACATTACAGAAACTGCATTGGTTACAATGCTTGATGTGGACAAGTGCAATTATTTCATGTATTTATTAAAAACATTTTTTTATGTATATTTTTTTTGAAGGAGACAGAGCATGAGCAGGGGAAGGGCAGAGAGAGGGAGACACAGAATCCGAACAGGCTCCAGGCTCCGAGCTGTCAGCACAGAGCTGGATGTGGGGCTCGAACTTGTGAACCACGAGATCACGGCCTGAGCCGAAGTTGGATGCTTAACCGACTGAGCCACCCTGGCGCCCCTGGACAAGTGCGTTTATGAACTGCACTTCGTTCTTGATGCTGAGAAAATCGTCCGCTTTTATTTTCAAACTTCAAATTTTTTTTTTTTTAAATAAAAGTTCATTGGCTTCGTATTCTCAAGGAGTTCTGGAAGATTTGAATATGCGTGAATGGAAAACCTAGGATTGTAAAAGGTCTTACAGCCTCGGCATTACCCAGTGGTTGAGTGCATATATTTGCAGTTTCCTGTTTGCGTCCGCGAAATGTCCGACAGCCTTCGCTGGGGTTGCTGTTGGGTTTGTCCTTCTGAGATTTCACAGCTGCCTCCATTGAAGACGCTTGCAGGTCTGGAGCAAACGTCCGGTTCAATTCATCAGCCTCTTCCTTCCAAAGCAAATCTTGGTTGTCCGCTGTGACGCTCTTAGAATGACAAGCGTTTGGAAAAATGCTGATGTTGCTGTTTTAAGGGTTCAAGAGCAGGGTCGTAGAAGAGCCTCCAGGGTCCCCCACGCGCCATGGTGCAGATGTAAGGCTGGAGAAAGCCTGTTGCCAGCACCGTTGGCTGGCGACACGGGTGATGTCTCTTTCCTTTATGTTTTTCTGCCTTGTCGAACTTTTGTAAAATATGCAGACGTTACTTTAAACATGAGGAATAAGTATGCTTGGCTTTCTTTTGGGGAATCTGTCCGAGAATGTCGGCAACTCCTGCCTCTTCTGCTGGCCTCTGCCTTCCCTCTCTGCTTGGGCTTCTGCTCGGACTCCCGTCCACACGCCTGCTGGGAGCCCAGAGAGGAGCCGTCTTCCTGGTGCCGCCCCCTCCTCGGGGTTGGCGCCCCGACACCAGCCTGTTCATCACCCCCAAGACCACTGCAGCCCCAGCATCACACACCCACTCCCCAGGCCCGTGCCATGCCCACACGGTGCGGGGATCACCTCCCAGAACATTCCAGAACACTCGGCGAGTACAGTGCGAGATGAGAGCCTTGATAGGCTTCATCCCTAGGAAGTCAGGGATGGCTTCCTTGAGGAGGCAGCCCCGAAGTTCTAGCTCCAGTTTTAAGGAATTAAAGAAAAAAATCTGCTTCTGAACATTTAAAAAAATACATAATAACATGGTGACTATAGTTGATAACACTGTCTGGTATAATTGAAATTTTATTTCAATTATATTATTTAAAAGAATTTTTTAACATTTATTTATTTTTGAGAGAGAGAGAGACAGACAGACAGACAGAGAGACAGACAGAGAGTGAGTGGAGGAGGGGCAGAGAGAGAGAGGGAGACACAGAATCCGAAGCAACCTCCAGGCTCCGAGCTGTCAGTACAGAGCCCGACGCGGGGCTTGAACTCACGGAGCGCGAGATCATGATCTGAGCCGAAGTCGGACGCTTAACGGACTGAACCACGGGCCGCCCTTAAATTTTTTTTTTTTTTTTTTTTTTTAAATGTTTTATTTATTTTGGAGAGGGAGCGACAGAGCTCAAGCAGGGGAGGGGTAGAGAGAGAGGGAGACACAGAATCCGAAGCAGGCTCCAGGCTCCGAGCTGTCGGCACAGAGCCCGACACGGGGCTCGAATATATGAACCATGAGATCATGACCTGAGCTGAAGTCGGATGCTTAACTGATTGAACCACCCAGGCGCCCCTGAACTTAAATATTCTTAGCAACAAAAGGGTAAATATGTGAAGTGTTGAGTATTTTAATTACTAAGTCAACAGAGGGAATCAGGAGGCTTGCAAAAGCACGCTGCGTGCTTTCTGCTATAGAATAAAAGAACGTGGCCGACCTGATCGATCTGGCCCCAGGTTTCAGCGCTGAAATGAATCTTCATGGGCCTGTTCGTGACATCTCACTAACGTTTCATCGAGGGCTCTGCGGTCCCGTTGCTGACCCGTCCTTGACCTTATCCTTGAGCTGCGTCCGTTTCCCGAGAGTACACGGTCGCGCCCTACGTACGACCCATACCCGAGCCCGCTGATGGTTGTTTCTGTCAGGACTGTGCCCCTGTGCATGTCTGTGTGCAGGCAACACGAAGTTCAAGTGAATGATGTGACAGCTGTCATAGATTTGGTTTGTTCCTAGCTCAAAGGTGGGGCAGGCAGACGGAGGTAGAGTAACGATGAGAAAAACCAGGTGAGTAAAAACGGGGGAGTCTGAAGAATCAGGGTTCAGGAAGGAAGGCGGCTTCACGACCTCAGCAAAGAGTTGATGATGCTTTATTCCAACGCTGGCATTTCGTGGTCGACAGGCTCCATCGCTCTGTATGTCTCTTTTCTCTCCTTCTAGCTGCTGGCCACTTTCTCTGGGTCTCCGTTCTCGTCCTGGGAAACAGAGAACCCGACTCAGTCTATCTTCTCGGGTCACGTGTGTTCAGTCTGACCCAACCAGCTCTGGCCTGGGCAGTCACAGAGCAGCAGGACGGTCCTCCAGCCTCCTGGGAACAGGGCTGTGGACGTGACCACAGTGCCTACGGGAGGGACTCTGGGAATGGTTAGCCCCGCTACGCGTGTCTTTTTCAGTTGCTTGGTGGGTGGAGTCCCAGAGCCGGCTGCATCGGCTGGTGAGAATGGCAGTGGCATAGATCACCAGGAATCTTGAAATTTCGGAGCCCGTTGTTAAACACAGCCATGATTAAAACTTAAATTGCACAAATTCACAAGAAAATAAATTGTATTAAAAACACAAAGGCAGGGGAGCCTGGGTGGCTCAGTCGGTGAAGCGTCCGACTTTGGCTCAGGTCACGGTCTCACGGTTCGTGGGTTCGAGCCCCGCGTCGGGCTCTGTGCTGACAACTCAGAACCCAGAACCTGCTTCGGATTCTGTGTCTCCCTCTCCCTCTGCCCCCTCCCCTGCTTGCCCTCCGTCTGTCTCTCTCAAAAATAAATAAACATTAAAAACATAATAAAAAAATTTTTTTTAAATCCTCAGAGCTCCATCAGTGACCACCTTTGCCAACCCGCTAGGAAATGTGCAATAATCTGTATTATCTTCCTGTACGCATTTTCTGAAAGTTCTAACTTCCTCAAATATTTGGTCTTAGTTTTTGCACCCTGAGTGGCCTGTAAATCACTTTGATTTCTTTTTAGGAAGAGGAAAACTAGGGACAGGCGAGGCACCACCTTCCCGAGGGAGGGCATGGCCGGGGCCTTGGGAACCCCAAAGGAAGGAAAAAACACCCTCCCGCGGGACATGGTACAGGTGAAAACGTACATACAGACAGCCGAAGAATCTGGCTGGATGCTCAGATTGTGTCCGTACCAGCAAGGCTCTGGTTCGTCACTTCTTTTCTTTTTGGTTTCCGACCTCAGGGTAAGAGGGTGAGTCAATAGCGCCTTCTCAGTTCAAGGCACACTTTGGCGAGGGACCCGCGCAATTGCGAGGGACCCGCGCAAGGTGCTTCTGTGGTTCCTGGGAACCCATTCTGGGTCCTCCCTTTCTGTCCTCCCACACTCAACAATTCTGACGTACTTAGTGTCCCTTTCCTTGTTCACCTGTACATCAGGCCTCTTGGGCTGTCCCGACAAGGGACCGCAGACCCGGGGGCTGTAACCACACAGATGTATGTTCTCCCGGTTCTGGAGGCCAGGGTCTGGGATCGGGGTTTGGCTGGGCTGGTGTCTTCTGAGGCCTCTCTCCTTCGTGTGGGGATGCCTGTCTCCTCACTCAGTCCTCACACGGTCTTCCTCCCGTACGTGTCTGTGTTCTAATCTCCTCTTCTTACGAGGGCGCAAGATGGATTGGACCGAGGCCCACCCCGATGACCTCATTTTTAACTCAATTACCTTCTTAAAGACCCTGTCTCCACAGTCGATCACATTCTGAGATAGTATAGTAGGGGTCAGGACTCCGCCACGCGGATTTTGGGGAAACGCAGTTCCACCCATAACAACGTGAATCGCCAACAAAAGTCTATTTTTGCTTTGGGTGCATTTTTTTTTAATTTTTTTTTTTCAACGTTTATTTATTTTTGGGACAGAGAGAGACAGAGCATGAACGGGGGAGGGGCAGAGAGAGAGGGAGACACAGAATCGGAAACAGGCTCCAGGCTCTGAGCCATCAGCCCAGAGCCTGACGCGGGGCTCGAACTCACGGACCGCGAGATCGTGACCTGGCTCAAGTCGGACGCTTAACCGACTGCGCCACCCAGGCGCCCCTGCATTTTTTAAAAGTAAAGTTGGGCATCTTTTCATGTTTTTATAGTCTTGTATGTTATTGTGTTGTTGTTGTTGTTTTTTCCTCCCAGGATATGTGTTTCTGTCTCTATTCCTTTTTGCTCCTGAGTTGTGGATCTTTCTTTCAAACTGATTTGTTGGAGCTATTTTAAATCTATGTTCTGGATGCTGCTTCATTGTCTGAATGTAGCCTGAAGATATCTTCTTCCAGCCTGTTGCAAACATCATGAGTGTGTAGCTCAATGAATCCCCCCATTTTTATCGAGGTATAATCGACAAATAAAATTGGGGCGCCTGGGTGGCTCAGTCGGTTAAGTGCCCAGCTCTTGGTTTTGGCTCAGGGCATGATCTCAGGGTTTGTGAGTTCGAGCCCTGAGTTGGGCTCTGCACTGACAGCACAGAGCCCGCTCGGGATTCTCTCTCCTTCTCTCTGCCCCTCCCTCGCGCTCTCTCTGTCTCTCTCAAAAATAAGTAAATAAACGTTTAAAAATTGTATATATTTAAGACGTACAACGTGATGTTTTGACATGTCTATGCATTGTGGAAAAAAGTCACCACAACCAAGCCAATTAACAGGCCTATCACGTCCCGTAAGTTACCTTTTTTGGGTGGGGTGGAGGTGAGAACCTTTAAGAGTTTTTTTGTCTTAGCAACTTTCAAGTACACAATACATTATTGTTACTTAATATCACTATGCTGCACATAGATCTCTGAACCTTGTTCATCCTGCATAACCAAGACTTTGTACCCTTTGACCAACATCTGCCCCCCCCCCCGCCCGCCCCCCATCGCCCACCCTCTAGTCCCTGGAAACCGCCATTTCACTCTTTGCCTCTGTGAATGTGACTGTTTCAAATCCCACATATAAGTGAGCTCATGTCAACGAATGCTTATGAAGTAAACACTCACGTGATGCGTACCAGGTCAATAAGAACATTTTCTGGCCCCAGAGCTCCTTTATGTGGGTCCCCTCAAATCCTGTTCTCTTCTTGGTTCCCAAAGGTAACTGCATCTTGATTTTCAAAACCGTAAGATTAGTTTGCCTGTTTTCTTTTTATTAAAAAATTTTTTTTAATGCTTATTTACCTTTGAGGGAGAGAGAGAGAGAGAGAGAGCACAAGCAGGGGAGGGGCAGAGACAGAGGGAGATACAGAGTCGGAAGCAGGCTCCAGGCTCTGAGCCATCAGCACAAAGCCGGACACGGGGCTTGAACTCCTGAACCGACAGATCATGACCTGAACAGAAGTCGGACGCTTAACCGACTGAGCCACCCAGACGCCCCTAGTTTTGTCAATATTTTTAATTTTTCTTGTTCTGCTGGGTGTCCAGTGATGGCTCACTGTGGCTTTCACTGCCTTTTCCCAGATGACTAACGAGGATAAAAACTTATTTAGGCTTATTGGTCATTTGGAGGGGTTTTGTTCAGGGCTTGTTAAAATTCTTGCCTTCTTTCTTTTGGCTTGTCTTTTTCTTATGAATTTTTAGGAACACTTTCTATTTTCTGGATACAAACCCTTTGTCAGTTGTGTGTCTCACAAATATTCTATTGCACTCGGAGGTTTGTGTTTTGAACCTCATAATGATGTCATGTGTAGAGCAGAAGCTCCTGATTAAAACACAGCATAATTTATCGACTTTTGCCTTTATGATCAATAGTTCTTGGTTCCTGTTTAATACATCTTTGCAATCGCAAGATCGTGAAGATAGTCTGTGTGTTTTCTTCTGGAAATGTTATTGCTTATCGTTAACATGTAGAATTCCAGTCCTTGAGATTAAAGGGGTGGAGCAGGAATAGATTCATTATGCTCTCGATGAATAGCTAACTGACCCAGCACATTTAGTGAGAGACCGCCATTTCCCTATTGCTCTGTAGTGCTCTTTGCCATAAATTGTCTTTTTAATGTGTTTGTTTTTAGAGTCTATTTGGCTCCATTTTTCTAGGTATCTTTGACTCCATATCGGTTAGTAGCGTCTTCCTCCAACTTTGTCCTTACTCTTCAAGATGATCTTGCCTATTCTGCCCTTCATATTTACATATATATCTAAGAATACACTTGCCAGTTTACACACACACACACACACACACACACACACACACACACAATATTAGACCTGCAAGTGTGATGGTGTTGAATCTAGAGATCAGTTTGAATTAAACCAACATCATTGTAACATCGAGCCTTTTAATACAGGAACATGGTATATCTCTCCATTAATTTAGGTTTCATTCAATTTTTCTCATCAATATTAAGAGCTTGTTTTTTAAAGGCCTTACACATCTTTGATAAGGTATTTGATAATTTTCGATGTTACTGAAAAAGGCTTTTAGATTTAAGTTTCTAATTGTTGATATGAAGAAATAAAACTGGTTGATAAATGCTGACCTTTTCTCTGTGACTTTGATATATTTGCTTATTGTGATGTTTAACCTAGCTTTTCCAAATGACGTCATGTTGTCAGCAAGCAATGAAAGTTCTTTATCTTCCTTTCCAATCCTTATGTCTTTTTGTCCCCTTGATTAACTGCCCTGCTTGGGACCACCAGTGTGATGTGAGCAGAAGGCATGCTAGCTGGCTTCCTTGTCTGGTTCCTGGTCCAAAGGAGAAGGTTTCAATACTTTACCTTTAACCCTGAGGCTGAGAAGGGTTTCTTTTCTTTTTCCTTTCCTTTCCTTTCCTTTCCTTTCTCTTCTTTTCTTCTTTTGTGTGTAGTCATTATCAAATTAAGGTGGTTCCCTTTACCGTCAGGTTGATGCCAACTTTTAACATCAGGAGTGTTGAATTTTGTCAAACATTCCTGCTGCCTCTTTCAAGATGATCATCTGGTGATGATGCTCTTTTATTCTGTTTATGCAGAAAGATGCCGTGATGTGTTTAAAATACATTCCTTGGGGCGCCTGGGTGGCGCAGTCGGTTAAGTGTCCGACTTCAGCCAGGTCACGATCTCGCGGTCCGTGAGTTCGAGCCCCGCGTCGGGCTCTGGGCTGATGGCTCGGAGCCTGGAGCCTGTTTCCGATTCTGTGTCTCCCTCTCTCTCTGCCCCTCGCCCGTTCATGCTCTGTCTCTCTCTGTCCCAAAAATAAATAAACGTTGAAAAAAAATTTTTTTTAAATACATTCCTGGACTACACTTAACTTGGTCACGATTATTATTCTTTTGAAAACCACCAGATTTGATTTGAAAATAAAAGATTTTTATAAAGTATTTTTCTATCTGTGTGCTTGAGTGGGACCGACCTGTAATGTTCATCTTTCATCATGTCCTTGTTGGGCTTTAATATCAAGCTTATGCTGGAACCATAAATGAATTTTCCTATTTTCTGGAAGTTTCTGTGAAAGAGCAGTATTATTTCTTCCTTTAAATGTTTGGGAGGATTCACTGGTGGCACCATCTGCGAATAAGTTTTCTTTGTGGATGGACTAGAGAACTATTGACTATTAACTATAACTGTATCATCTGTTTTGGGGATAGTTTTTTTCTCTGTCTACAAATTTCAGTTTCTTTCAAAATTTTAAAATAGGTGCACCTGGGTGGTTTAGTCGGTTAAGTGTCCGACTTTGGCTCAGGTCATGATCTCTTGATTAGCGAGTTTGAGCCCCACATTGGGCTCTGCCCTGACAGTGCGGAGCCTGCTTTGGATTCTCTCTCTCCCTCTCTCTCTGCCCTCCCCCGATTGTGTGGTATCTTTCTCTCTCCCTCTTTCAAAATAAATAAATATACTTTGAAAACATTTTTAAAAATAAAGTGACATAAAGCAAAAGTAAGACTGTCCACTTCTCAACAGAAATGACCTAGACGACAATGGATAATCTTGAAAGCACTGAGATATGATAATTAGCAACCCGGAATTCTATGCACACAGTTTACGGGCAGATTAGATACTGTGAGGAGGGAATTAGCACACAGATAATAAGTGATCGAAAATATGAAAAAGCATTTTAAGAAACCCAAAGGACACGGTGTAACAGTGTAAGTGTACTCTGTTCACATACGATAAATAACCCCAAAGAGCAAAGACAAAAAAAAAAAAAAAATATATTTTCAGATTAACGAGCTCTGGGAGAGAAGATGGTAGGCGGACTTGTACTCAGGGAAAGGTAACTGGTATCCTTAAGCTGTTAATGATGTGAAGGGTTTGGTCTCCCAACGGAGAGGATGTTTTGTTTGTTTGTTTGTTGCTTCTGGAAGTCCGCTGGGCTTCAGGTCACTTGGTCACCTGTCACCTCTGCTGGTTGGAGCGTGTTGCTGGCTGTCAGTCCTCATGTGGGCTGGTCTGTTTCCTGTTCACCTTTCTCGCTGGGATGCGGTCTTCAGCGCCCCATGAAAGCTTGGTGTGTTTATAAAAGCCCCTCCCTGTTGTTGTGTCCACAACACCCATTTTATTCTCCAGACAAAGGCAGGAGAGACCACTGAGAGCTCTTACTGAAAAAGGAGGGGGGGTCCCTCAGTCTATCCTTTTGGAAAAAAGCAAATGTAACCTGAATGCTGGGGTCCCTCTTTGCTGACGTTCTTTCTCTGGATCCTCCCTCACACAAATATTTTCTATGTTTTGCTCAATGTTGTTAGTCTTACTAAATGGGATGTTTGGCCTAAAACAATCTAATCAAAACATGGCAGAAAATAAACTCTGGGAGTGTGTTTTAATTTGTTTAAACATACGTAAATGATAGGTAATCTATGTAACTTTAATATGTGTAAATTCTAATATAAAATGTCACAAGTGAGATAGTAAATATGATGTGTAGCTCATATACATTTCATTGTGTTTCTTAGTTTTCACTAAGAAGTGCTTTTGAGGGGCGCCTGGGTGGCTCAGTTGGTTGAGCATCCGACTTCGGCTCCCGTCATGATCTCATGGTTTGTGAGTTCGAGCCCCATGACGGGCTCTATGCTGACAGCACGGAGCCTGCTTGGGATCCTCTGTCGCCCTCTCTCTCTGCCCCTCCCCTGCTTGTGTGCTTTCTCTCTCGAAAATAAAACATAAACATTAAAAAAAAGAAAGCAATTTGTTCATATCCTTTTGCTGTTCTGTTGTTTATGGCCCTGTTTTCCTAGTAGATTTGTAAGAATTTGTAAATGTCCAGCCCTTGTCAGTTTTAGACACTACAATTCTGTGATCTAAAAACTTTGTCCATTGTATCCTTCCTCGCACAGAAATCTTTACGTTTAGTGCCCAGAAATTTATTACCTTTGCCATGTAACTTCCCCTCTGGAGTTTTGTTTCACAGATGCTCTCCTAACCCAAGTCCCAAAAACATTCTACTACATCTTCTTCTAGTTACTTTATAATTTTACCTGTCACAGTTGGTTTTCAACCCAAGAAGAGCCCACTTTCAGATGTGGTTTGGTGTAGGCATCCAATCTGATTCTTGTTCATAGAGTGAGCCAGTTTTCCCAAGAAGTCTGTTAACTGATTTGCTCTTTCTTCTCGGACATGTGCATTAATGAGCTTTAAATTCCCACAAGGCGCTGTTTCCTGAGCTCTCTCTTGTCTCTTCTGTGTTTGACTATTCTTGGGCTGATGCTGCTTTCCTATGACCTTGAAGTATGTCTTAATATCTGGTGAGGGAAATCCTCTATTTCTTTGTTTGTAAGGTTGACTTACATGTTGGTGGCCTTTTATGTCTTCACAGAATTTTTAGTAAGTTTCCGAGTTTCTAAAAAAATTGGATTGGACTGAAGTTTTGATTGGGGTTGTATTGCATTTATGTAATAGCTAAGTGATAACTGGCATCTTCATAATATTCAACCATCTCTCCCTTAATGTGTGGCTTCTGCATGTATTCAGCTCATCTAGGACGTTCGTCATGATTCAGAGGCTTCACGACAGAAATCTTCTATGTTACTCGTTAAGCTCCTTTCTAAATTAAGCTAATTTCTAGGGGCGCCTGTGTGGCTCAGTTGGGTGAATGTCCAACTCTTGATTTTGGCTCAGATCATGATCTCAGAGTTCGTGAATTTGAGCCCCGCATCGGGGCTCCACGTTGATAGTGTGGAGACTGCTTGTTCTCTCTCTCTCTCTCTCTCTCTCTCTCTCTCAAACTAAGTAAATAAACTAAAAACATAATTAAAAATTAAATTAAGCTAATTTCTAAATTTCTAACTACTTAAGAAGGTGTTGTTCTTGTGGATGGGTAATTACTTTAATGACACATTTTGTTGTTATTGCTGATGTAGAGAAATGCTATTTATTTATTTATTTATTTTAATTTTTTTTTAACGTTTATTTATTTTTGAGACAGAGAGAGACAGAGCATGAAGAGGGGAGGAGCAGAGAGAGAGGGAGATACAGAATCTGAAACAGGCTCCAGGTTCTGAGCTGTCAACACAGAGCCCGAAGCGGGGCTCGAACTCATGGACCGTGAGATCATGACCTGAGCCGAAGTCGGACGCTTAACCGACCAAGCCACCCAGGCGCCCCGAGAAATGCTATTTTTTTAAATGTTTATTTATTTTTGGGAGACAGAGAGTGGAAGCTGGAGAGGGGCAGAGAGAGAGAGAGAGAGGAAGCAGAAGATCCAAAGCAGGCTCAGCACTGCCAATGCAGAGCCCAACGCGGGGCTTGAACTCACGAACCGTGAGACCATGACCTGAGCCGAAGCCTGTGGCTTAACCAACTGAGCCACCCAGGCGCCCAAGAAATACCGCCAGAGATTGATCTCAGGACCCCAAACTTGATGAATAATAGTTTTTAGCTTTACTATTTTGTGGAGCCGATCAGCTTTTCCAGGTAAATCATTGTCCCCTCTGTAAATGACGATGGTTTTATCTCTTCCTCTTTACTTCTTATTCCCTTTATTAATTTTCTTTCCTTTCACCAGTGGCCAGGACTTCCGACAGTACCGTGAGCATTCCCAGCAATAATGGGCCTTCTTATCTTGTCACTAATCTTAAAAGGAATGTGTCTAAAGTCTCTCCATCAGGGGGCATTCACTCTCGAATGCCCCCGTCTGCTGCTCTAAACAGTAAAGCTTCTCCACCAGTCACGGAGCATTGATTGCAGGTGGTTGGTATAAAACTCTGTCACATGATGGAAGCTCACCTCTTCTCCCAGTTTGCTAGGGATTTTTTTTTTTCATTATTAGCTACTGAGTAGGACAAAATACTTTTTCTCTGTCAGTTGAGATAACCACGAAGGCTACCAAGAAGGCTTTTCCTTCTTTAATCTGTTACCGTTCCACGTTGCTGTCGGAAGCTGATTCTCCAGCTACGTTAAATGGCTGAGTTGGGTGGCATTTTTCCTTCAACAGAGACTCAGACGTGCAATTGGGTGAACCATCTAAACTCATTTTATTTTATTCTTTTCCAGGGTGGGAGCATTAAGCCCATGCTCGGAAGGGGGGTCTTTAGGATGGGTTTATAGTCCGATCTGGAAAAAATGCTCTTGAAATTGTCTTAACAACGGTCATTTATGCTGTTACTGTTCTACGTTCCTGTCGGGCCCCCAGTGGGCGATAAGTAATGTTTATTTATTTTTGAGAGAGAGAGACAGGCAGAATGTGAGCAGGGGAAGGGCAGAGAGAGAGGGAGACACGGAATCCGAAGCAGGTTCCAGGCTCTGAGCTGTCAGTACAGAGCCCAAGGTGGGGCTTGAACCCATGAACTGCGAGATCATGGCCTGAGCCGAAATTGGATGCTGTCTGACTGTCTGAGCCACCCAGGAGCTCCACGACGGTCTTTTTTTTTTTTTTTTTTTTTAAAGATGCACCCTTGCCACTCTGGAAAACAGTATGGAGCTTCCTCAAAAAGTTGAAAATAGAACTACCCTACGACCCAGCAATTGCACTACTAGGCATTTATCCATGGGATACAGGTGTGCTGTTTCGAAGGGACACATGCACCCCCATATTTATAGCTGCACTATCAACAATAGTCAAAGTAGGGAAAGAGCCGAAATGTCCATCCATGGATGAATGGATAAAGACGGTGTGGTATATATACACAATGGAGTATTATTCGGCAATCAAGAAGAATGAAATCTTGCCATTGGCAACTACGTGGATGGAACCGGAGGGTATTATGTTAAGTGAAATTAGTCAGTCAGAGAAAGACAAAAATCAGATGACTTCACTCCTATGAAGAATTTAAGATACAATACAGAAGAACATAAGGGAAGGGAAGCCAAAATACTATAAAAACAGGGAGGGGGACAAAACCTAAGAGACTTTTCAATACGGAGGACAAACAGAGGGTTACTAGAGGGGTTGTGGGAGGGGCATGGGCGAAACGGGTGAGGCCCATTAAGAAATCTATTCCTGAAATCATTGTTGCACTGTATGAAAACTAACTTGGATGTAAATTAAAAAAACAAAAACAAAAACAACAAACCTGAACCCTTATCTTTATATCCCAGAGCCTTTTAGCAATTATACTTACCACTGATATGAGAAAAAGGAAAGAAGGAAATAATTAAGAGTGTCCATGCAAAGTGTCCCCTCAGCCTCTCTTGGTCATGGCGCTACGTCCAAAAGATGTGGCTCCTAAAGTGAATCTTTGTGCTTATTTCTAGTTTCTCTGAACCTGCTTTGCAAACCATTTCTCAAAAACACCCTGGCTGGTGCTGCACGGCCACCAGGATTGTGAGGTGGGGTCCTCTTCACAGCAGCTAAAATCTCAGCTGGGATGGGGTGGCTGCCCCCCTGAAACCAGCCCGAGAAGGAGCTAGAAGTCAATTGGTGGCTTCTGAGATGTTTTAGGTCTCCTACAAGACAAAATGTAATCTAAAAAGCCACAACTCTCTGTCCAGTGTTCAGTACATCAATGCCATTTCTTGTTGTCATGGGCCTGTTGTCAAAGCCAAGCGTCCAGCTCTTAAGAAGCCATTGTATTTAACTGTGTTCCCATTTTTAATTATCCTTTGTCGCAACGTCTCATAAATACCCAGTTGCATTATTACGCAGGCTGAAGGCTGGAGGGTCACCCCATTTGTCTCTTGGAAAATGAGCGTGCTTTGTGACCGTGGGAACGGCCTGTCCTCCTGAGAGGCATCCTTCACTTCCGGCGGAGGGCCGGTCTCCGGCTCAGTTGTGGAAGGAGGGGGTCTCGTCGCCCCCTCCAACCCCACGTCTGGCGGGAAGCCTTCTTCTGTCACATTTGTTCCTGCTGTGGTTTTTGTGGTTTTTTTTTCAAAGACGGCAGAAATGTTCAGCCATCCCCTTTCCTCTTGCTCTGAAAACCCACGATGATCTCCTCAAGGACTGGCAGTGTGTGAAATCTGTCTTTGAAAAGCACTGTGTGTTGTGAAATGCTTAGAGCCACGTCTGGAAAGATCCTTCTGGAACTTCTGCGGTCAGGCGCCCGGAAAAGTGACTGTTCGTTCCTTCGGCATGATTTCCCTGCAGCTGCTTATCACCGGTGGGCGTGCACACAGCTCCGTGGGTCCCGGTGGCTTTGGGAGGGGGTCAGGCACCAGCCACCGAGAGCCCTTCAGGGACCCGCTGGCCTGGACACATCATTTCGTTCTCCAGGCCCTTGACTTCATCCATAACAGGAAGCTGGATTCAGTGAAATCCAGGTTCAGCTTCTTTCCTTCATCCTGCTGATAGTTTGCCAGGTGTGGGACCCACCGGCCCACAGAGGAGGCCCGTGGCCCGCACCCACTGCCGGTGACAGGCACCTCGTGGTCACTCCCGAAGGGAGAAACCGGGGCTTTGGGAAACCGGATTCAGGTCACAGCAGTGGGTCCCATGTAAATCCTTCTCCCGAGAGGCCATTCTGAGGTGATCCCGAGAAAGTTCTGGAAGAGCATTCTTCAATGTGGCAGAACAACTTTTAGAGATGGAAACTGAGGCTGTTCTCCCTCCCCCCCCCCCACTTGTCCCTTCCAGGCGGAGGCAGCCGTGTGGCCTCAGGACCTCAGACCAGGTTTGGGGCAAGGCTCTGGTTTCCAGACCCCTCGGCAGTTCTGGAAGTTGAGGGTAGGCGTCCTCACGTGAAGTGGCACCGTGTGCCTCTGGGGAAGTGTGGGGAGAGGACCGTCCTGACCAGGGACCATTCCAGGAGCCTGGGGAGAAGGGATGTGGAGGTCTCCGGGCCGCTAGCTGGGAGGTGGGGCTGGGCTCGCGTTGGTGGCCCAGACGTGGCCGACTTCAGAGGGCGGGCCGTTAGGGTGCACAGGGCGCAAGGGTGCCGAGCCAGAGTTTGGCAGAGAGGACGCCCGAGGCCCGGACAGGTACAGGGCACAGTGAGGATGACCGATAGGACGTCGGCTTGCCCCAGGGCTGCGGTCCTCAGGCCCCTGGCGTGGCCCCAGTGCTGTCACCCTCAGGAAGTGAAAGCCATTTTCCTGCACACCTGAATGTGTGGCCTGCAATCTGCTTCTCTCACGGCAATTTGCAGAAGCCCAGAAGATTGACGCAGGTTTAGATTAGCAAATCCCATGGAAAATTCTGAGGCTAGTAAGTGCAGAGATAGGCAGGGGAGCGTGTGAGCCACGGGGGCCCTGTGGTAACGTGTGGAGCACGGGGGACGGGAGGAGGCGGAACAACACCAGAAAGGCAGGGAAGGAGGGGACTACAGTGCCCTTGTAAGAAGTAACTGTTAGGGCGGGTAAAACCCAGAAACGTCCTTGATGGAGACGTCGAGCTACTTCCGGAGGAGTTCCTACAAGCTCCCTGCCTCCCAGCAGCCTGGAGACAAGCAGGGGGCCAAGGGGAAGGGAGGGGTGGGGAGAGAGAGCAGGAGGGTGGAGGGTGGAGGGACCCACAGGGAGGCTGTCACCTTCACCAGCGCATCCCTGCTGGTGCAGGGAGGGCTCCGTGGTCTCAGCAGAAGCACATCTCTGTGGTGAACTTACGTCAGGTGTGGGACAGGCGGTGGGGCACGGGGTGGAGTGTGGACCACGGAGCCAGACTGTCCGGGCTCACACAGCACCCCATCTCCCCAGGGGCTGGTGACATAACTTCTCCGTGACTCAGTCTCCTCACTTTTAAAAAGGAAGCGATGAGTCATAGTCACGGCGGTGAATTTTATGTGTCAGCCTGGCTGGGCCATGAGGCCCAGAGAGTTGGTCACACAGTATTCTGCTTGCTTCTGCGTGGGTGTGTTTTTGGATGAGGTTTACGTTTAAGTTGATGGGCTTTGAATAAAACAGATTGCCCTCCATAAACGTGGGTGGGCCTCATCCAATCAGTTGAAGGCCTTAGTAGGACAAAGACTGATTCTGCCAGTAGGTGGCCTGTGGACCTGAACGGTAGTGCTTCCGTGAGTTAGTCTGCTGGAACCATCAGAGACCCATCAGATTTGAGACTCACCACGATTCCACAATCATGGGAAGCAATTCTTTAAAATAAAATTCCCTCTCCCTCTCCCCTCCCCCCACCATATATATACCTCCTGTTGGTTCTATTTATATGGAGGATGCTGTGACTACAACAGTGCCTGTGACAGTGCTGTGAGTCTGTCTGGGACACTCGGGGAAAGAGTACAGTGACGGGCCAGTTAAAATAACCCTCAGAGAGCTAAAGCCCAGATTGGCGGTTGCCGGGGGCTGGGGGCAAGGGGAACTGGGAACGATTATTTAATCGTTATTTGAACGATTATTTAATCCCTTTTGGGGTGATGAAACGTGTCGGAACTCGATCGAGGTGGTGGTCTCACAAGACGGTGAAGGTACTCGATCTCACCGAATGATTAAATGGTTAATTCTGCGCTGTGTGAAATTTCACTCCAGCTTAGTAAAACCGATTCCGTGTTTGGGGAAAAACAAAACAAAGCCATAGCCTAGTTTTCAAAAGCCAAAGCCCTAGCCAAGTGTGGCTCGTGTGAGAAAGATAATATTTGTCTTAGGACTTGCCTTCCGTTGAATCGTGTCCCCGAAATAGATGTTGAAGCCCAGCCCCCAGCACCTTGAGCCCCCAGCACTATGAGCGTATTTGGAAATAGGGGCTTTGCGGATGATTAAGTTAAGACGAGGTCATTGGGATGGGCTCTAATGGTGGCTGGCGTCCTTATAAAAAGGGGGAATGTGGACCCGGAGACAGATGCGCACAAAGGGCAGCTGACCTGAAGACACGGGGAGGATGTGTCTACAAGTCAAGGATACCCGAGGCCATGAGGGGCTTGGACCAGATGCCCCCTGACAGCCTCAGAAAGAACCAGCCCCGTCGACACCGTGATCTTGGACTTCGGGGCTCGGAACTGTGCGACGCTGAATTCCTGTTGTGAAGCCACTCAGCTCGGGGCGCTTTGTTAGGGGGGCCCCTGGACACTAACACAGCACTAGTGGCCTCTTGATGCCTGTGCTGGCCCCTGGCCAGGCCTGCCAGTCCCCGGGAGACTCCATTCCCAGAAGGACAGAGGAATGGCATCTTCCACCCCCTTGAGGGCGGCATCTGGAGACTTGCTTCTGACCAACAGCACGTGGCCCAGGGGAGGGGGATGGCACCTTCATAATTAGGTTACGTGAAACGGTGACCTCCATTCTGCTGGCGGACCCGCCACCCCTCTCCAGGCTGCACACGCTGATGACGCATGCTGTCACGTTGCAGAGGTGCAGTGGGAACTGAGGGCCACCCCCCAGGGACAGCCAGAGAGGACCTGGATCCTTCCAACAACCACGTGCTCTTGGAAGCTGACCCTTCCCCAGTCTGCTGGTAGCTGCTAACACCTGGCCGGTGCCTGGATTCCTGCCCGTCAGGCACCCTGAGCAGAAGGCAGGAAGACCCCACAAGGCCGGGCTCAGATTTCCGACCTACAGAAACCAGGAGAAGGGAGGCGTCTCAAACCACTAAGCTTTGGGGTCATTTGTTATGCAGCAGTATGTGGCCTATACACATTCCTTATAGCCTCTCGATTTTCCTATCAACGTGTTCTAGATAGATTTCCCCCCTCTAACGGTGTTCTGTTTCTCTAATCTCCATCAATATGTCATGTGATTCAGGGGACAGCTGGCTCTTCCGCTCCTCTCTTCTCTCCCGGGCACCTCCCCTCCTGTGACTCGTGGTCAAACGAGGCATGAGGCCATCCTATGTGAAGAAAGGACCCTGAGGTTCAGAACGCATAAGAGAAGCACAGGAGATCAGAATTAGAAGGAATTAATGCTCCTCCAGTCCCACTTTTTCATCATCGTGTAAAGAGACACGAATGGATTTTTCCCATCCCGCAAACTAGTGGTTGTGCTGGTATGAAATGCCCGGTTTCTGGATTCTGGTGCAGCCTGCTTTCAGTTGCCAAGTAGAAGAAGAGGGAGCCTTTGTCAGGACGAGGTCCTGATTTGAAAGCCCATGTGGGGGCTTAGGCAGGGGCAGCAGCCTGGAGGGAGGCTGGCGGTATGGGTCTTGTCCCGAGCTGTGCTCGCTTGGCATCATGTCAGCTGGAGGAAGCCTGAACAGCCGTGTTACAGGACAGGCCATCGCCATCGACTCCATCCACCCTTCCTAGACAGGCTGCTGGTTCAAGGGAATTCAGCTTAGAGACCGTGTTCAACCACCAAAGACCCATCGCTGCCAGTGGCAGTCTTTTTCCGTCCGGGATATCTGCAGCTTTATTTGTTTTTTTTTATTTTATGGATTTTACTGAATGTTCCTAATGCTTCCACAAAAATCCACTCTCCCACACCCCATGGATTTGGTTTCCTTTTTCCTGTGACCCTAACACGTTATGCAAGCAGATTATTGTGGAGAAGTATAAGAAAGAACCATGGGGGCACCGGGGCGGCTCAGTCGGTTGGGCGTCTGACATGGGCTCGGGTCATAAAATTGCAGTTGGTGAGTTCGAGCCCCGCGTCGGGCTCTGTGCTGACAGCTCAGAGCCTGGAGCCTGCTTCGGATCCTGTGTCTCCCTCTCTCTCTCTCTCTGCCCCTCCCCCGCTCATGCTCTGCCTGCCTGTCTGTCTCTCTCTCTCAAAAATAAACAAAGAAAGAAAGAAAGAAAGAAAGAACCAGATGCAGGTGACCGAAGTCTCTGCTTTGCATGGGACTCTGAACATTGGAAGCTGAAAGGTAGTAATAAGGGGTGTGTAAGGGGGTGGTGTTAATTACCTGGGTGTTTCTGGTCTTAGAGCCATTCTTAGTAAAAGCCTGGTTTAGTTTGCCTTCGGGTTTGGACTATGGGTCAGGGCAGGAGTTGTGACATATTCCCGCGTCACCAGCCTGTGAGGCCAGTTCACATCAGGCTCGTGCTGTTGCCAACATTGCAATGCTTTCGAGCTTCCACGCGGCCACTCATTCATTGGTTCTTTCGGAAAATACTTATCGAGTGGAATGGATAGATGCGACAGTGCGCACAACGAGAAAGTCTCCTGGCCTCGCGACGACAGACGTTCACTACACTACAACACGCTGCAGACACAGGCCACGTGCTGCAGGGAAGTCTCCAGTCCGGGGACAGTGCGTGGACTGAACTATGGAGGGAAGAAAGGATTTGGCAGGCAGAAGGCAAAGGGAAGGGTATTTCTGGCAGTGGGAAGAGCATGTGCAAAGGCCCGGTGGGAGGAGAGAAGCCAGTAAGTATATAAGGATGAGAGTTGGCTATTTTTTTAGAGTGGGGGTGGGGGTAGTGTGTCTGCACACCCACCTGGGATAAAGGAGGACCCCGCTGGGAATTCTGTACAGGCTTCCGGTTAGAAGTGGCAGGCTTGGGGCGCCTGGGTGGCTCAGTCGTTTCAGCGTCCGACTTCGGCTCAGGTCATGATCTCACAGTTTGTGAGTTCAAGCCCCGCGTCCGGCTCTGTGCTGACAGCTCAGAGCCTGGAGCCTGCTTCCCATTCTGTGTCTCCCTCTCTCTCTGGCCCTCCCCTGCTCAAGCTCTCTCTCTCTCTCTCTCTCTCTCTCTCTCAAATGAACATGCACAAAAGGATATAGACCCACAAAGACAGCATGAAAGAAGGGAGGGGAGCAGGGGAACCTGTGCCAGGGACACGAGGGAGGCAATCCTGCTTCCCCCACAGCCCCAAAGGTCCCGCGGCACGGTTTTCCTGCAGGGCGCTCAGACTCCAGGCTGGCCACCCACGTGACCCCGGCCACCTCCCCGGAGGACATCAGGAGAAATTACTCTGTGCCCGGAGCAGCCGGAGAGGAACCCTTACCGCTCAGGTTAGGGCTCCAACACAAACGCCGAGTTTCCCCAAAGATACGGCCCAGGCGGTCCCCCGACGGTGAAGGCTCACCCTGTGGGACCCCGACACCAAGAGCATCCCCGCCCGTCTCCCACCCACACAGACTTTCCCAACCCACTTTTCAGGGCCTGGCTCTGGGATATCAACCGATTGCCAAAGATGATCAGAGAGCCTGTGGAAACAGCTGTGTGGCATCTGGGGAATTTCAGACGAAGGCGGTGCCTGGCACCACCCCCAGGGCCCGACCTCCTGGCTCTGGGGTGGGGTCCGCACAGTGTGTTTCGTTTGTTTCTCCATCTTCTCTTTGTTTCTGTTGTGAATGAGTTGCTTTTAAGCCCTCCAAATGATTCAGTGTTGGGGAGGGACTGACAACAGCTGGTAGGGTAGGGATTAGGGGTCAGAACACCCGGATTTGAGCCCTGGCCCCAGCAGTCAGCAGCTGTGTGCATGTACGTGCACACACGTGTGCGTGTGCATGTATGTGTGTGCATGTGTGTGTGCACGTGCACAGGTATGTGTATGTGTATGCATATGCACCCAGGGCTGGCAAAAACACAGATTGCTGGACTCCACCCCAGGGGTTCAAATGCAGAATCCACCAGGCATCCATGTCTCCGACAAGTTCCTCAGGGCTGCTGTCGCTGCTGGACTGGGGACCACCCTGGTTGTGGGTTCAGAACCAGAACTGCTGAGTCCAAGCCCCGGTTTTTCCCTTCACTGGCTGTGCGATCTTCGTAGTGTTACTTAAATTCCCTCAGCTTTATTTCCTGTGTATATACAATTAGCATCTCAACGCACGCGCCCCTCTGAAGGTGCCACTGGGAGAGGGGAGGAGGGAGGTCGCAGGGGACCCGCGGAAGGCTCCCTGCTGTTGGTGGACTCTCTCAACCTCTCAGCTTCCTTACAGCCCAGCCCGGGTCAAGTGAGGCCGATTTGCAACCCTGGAAACTTCACTGGGGAGGGTGTAGAAAGTGAGCTGAAACCTACAAAGCTTTGCAATTGACACTGTGCCCCTGCAAGTGTGAGCCACTGCAGATTCTGTTATTCCTGCAGAAAAGCTGCAGCAATCTCAGTAGGCACTTAATTCACTTAAAAAAGTTTTGTTTTTACATTACTTATTTTTAAGAGACAGAGAGAGACAGAGTATGAGCAGGGGAGGGACAGAGAGAGAGGGAGAGAGAATCCCAAGCACGCTCCATGCACCGTCATTGCAGAGCCACCTGTGGGGCACGATCCCAAGACCCTGGGATTATGACCTGATTAAAAGTTGGACGCTTAACTGACTGAGCCACTAAGCGCCCCCCCCCCCCCCCCAGGCCCATTTTAAAGAGCGCGCAATTCTCATCAAAGCGTTTTGCACTGAAAATCACTATCTGGCAAAACACGCATGTTTGCAAGAAAGAAAAAAGAAAAATGCACAAGTTTTTTTTTTTTTTTAATTTTTTTTAACGTTTATTTATTTTTGGGACAGAGAGAGACAGAGCATGAATGGGGGAGGGGCAGAGAGAGAGGGAGACACAGAATCGGAAACAGGCTCCAGGCTCCGAGCCATCAGCCCAGAGCCCGACATGGGGCTCGAACTCACGGACCGCGAGATCGTGACCTGGCTGAAGTCGGACGCTTAACCGACTGCACCACCCAGGCGCCCCTGAAAAATGCACAAGTTTTAAAAGATGTGTTATTACAGTGGGCTCTTGGACTTAAAATTAAAAATTAATTATCTGACGTCTCAGCTTAGCAGCATGTATTGTCCCACATTCCCTTTCAGGGTGCAGGATCATCTAGCACTCCTCCCACTGATGGGGCCCCGGAATGCCTAACTCACAATATGAAATTCTGGGTCAAAATTTACAACATTCTCGGAGAGAAAATTTGCACTTTCTGATGAAGCCGTCAGAGTTTCCTCCACAGTACCCAGATATCTGAGTTCTTCGGCAGGTATCCCCGGGGCCAGGCTCGGCAGCGGAAACTGGGGCTACCTGGCCGCACCCTCAAGGGTCTGGGGGCTGCAGGCAGGGAGAGGAGCCGGCCTCGCAAAGTGGGGAGAAGCAGGCTGCGGTGGAGACCCAGGACTCCCAGAGTCAGGTTGGGTCTGGGAAGGCCCCCCAAAGGAGGTGGGGAGATGGAAGGGTGGAGTGCAGGCAGCCGCCAGGAGCACAAGGGACCTGCTGTGCCCCAGGAAGAGACGATACTGTATCCGGGCAAGACAATGGGTTCTCGCATACTGGTGAAATTTCCCCTCTAATTAATGCTGTCGCCTGACGTCGTGTGACAATTTACAGCCGTGTCCTCTGTTTTCACCCTCCAGGCCCCCTCCCCATGCTGGCTTAGGGGCACACGGTTTTCCCCATCACTGCAAACATAGCCGACCAGTTGAAGTTCTTGTCATTGATTCCGTCTTTCAGGCTGCTCTCAGTTGGTTTAATTACAAATTTAAGGACGGTGTCAGTTCCTCGGTGGCTATAATTGATTTCAGCCCTGCCGCCTCGTTGGTGGCTCCTGCGTTCCAACCACACGATAAATCTTGCTGCATCCAAATCTTCACCCACACACCTTCTGTGGCCTTGACCTTGGTGATGTAGTACAGCGACCGAGGGAGAGAACCCCCCACCTGGGCTTGAATCTTGGCTTTGCCACATCCCGGTGGAGTGACTGTGGGTGAATCATTCCATCTCCCTGGGATTCATTTCCCCATCTGTGAAATGAGAACGGCACTATCTACCGTACAGGGTTGCTGTGATTGACGAGAATTAGTAGGTCAGTGCTTAGAAATACGCCCAGCATCTTGGAAAAATAGATTGGTACTTAATTACGTGTTCTTATTTACCTTTCCATCTATTATACCAAGCTCATAATGAAGGATGCACTGCGGGTTAAAGCCCTTTGTCTGCTTGCCTGTTGGACCTTTGATTTCTTAAACAGTAAATATTTTTTTTAGTATTTATTTTTGAGAGACAGAGTGTGAACAGGGAGAGGCGGAGAGGGAGACACAGAATCCGAAGCAGGCTCCAGGCTCTGAGCTGTCAGCACAGAGCCCGACGTGAGGCTCGAACCCACAAATCGTGAGCTCATGACCTGAGCTGAAGTCAGATGCTTAACCGACTGAGCCACCCAGGCGCCCCAGACCTTTAATTGTTTTTATTCAATTTTCATGACCTCTTTATGGAGTTTAGATATTTTCTGGGAATATTCTTATCTCAACCTGCCCTCATTTATATAATTTAAGCATTTTTTTTTATTACTAAACTTTTGGAACGTCTGTTTTGTGATTTTAAAAATTACATCCGAGTTCATAAGTTAATCCTGCATTCAAAATCTAATATTACGTTACCCTTTTTAAGGCATGGTTTGATTTATTATTATAATTGATAATTTGATTTCAATATATAGTGTTTTATTTTCCAACTCAGTTACTGTTAACTTTATTTCATTTTTGATACATAAGTATTAATCAGGAGAACACTTAAATATGTTGGAGGGAATGGAGTTTCTCTGGTTTAAATACAAATGGCTAATATTAGATATTATATTGGGGTCATAAACGTGGACTCCAAGATTTCCACTTCAAAATTTATTGAGAATTTCTTTAGGACCTTGGGAAAAATGCAATCACTTCCCGTAAATATTATTTTGCATCTTGAAAACAACTAATACTGTTATGCTGCTTTACAGGTTACGAAACCCTTCAGTATCTCTCGTGATCCCCCGGCAACCCTCCGAGGTGGTCGCTATTGTCTCAATTTGGACAACGGTGAGTTACCGTCTCATCTGATAGCTGCACTTCCCTCTACTCCCTTGAACATCTAATACATTTCCCTTTGCATATTTGGTTGCCACGCTGTTCGGCACATGCAATAAAAGGGAAATTTATTGAGCAACTCCCGAGGCACATTATCGCATGAGTGCTTTCACGTATAGTCCATCCATTCCGCGGCTACCCCCTGGGGTTGCTGGTGGTACTTCTGCCATTAAGTACAAAGAAAATGGTGCAAAGAGAGACTGGAGCCCCCATACTCCCCTGCACTCATTAAAAATGACGAGCTTTTCCACAATGCACTTTCTTTTTTTTTTTTTTAATTTTTTTTTTCAACGTTTATTTATTTTTGGGACAGAGAGAGACAGAGCATGAACGGGGGAGGGGCAGAGAGAGAGGGAGACACAGAATCGGAAACAGGCTCCAGGCTCCGAGCCGTCAGCCCAGAGCCCGACGCGGGGCTCGAACTCACGAACCGCGAGATCGTGACCTGGCTGAAGTCGGACGCTTAACCGACTGCGCCACCCAGGCGCCCCAACACAATGCACTTTCTTAATAGATCTCCACTTTATGTCAACATTAGACGTCTGCCTTCTCTTTGCTTTCCCGCTGTCTCCCTCTCATCACCTCTCGTCATCTTCTCGTGGGTCGGTCGGCTGTTTGTTTTCTGGCTCTTAATCTAATCTTCCCGGAACCTCTTCTTTTTAATATGGGGAGCCAGGTCCATTGCTATACACGTTCTTATTTTCCTATACAAACGAGCCCTAGAATGGAGCAGAATGCAGATCTCCAGGGCCTGGGGGGTGGGGGTGGGGAAGACGCCGGTCAAAGGGTATAAACTTCCAGTTAGAAGGTAAGTTCTGGGCTCACAGGTGCGGCGTGCTGGCTGCAGTTCACGATCCCGGATATGTACTTGAAGTTGCTACGAGACTGGATCTTCAGTGTTCTCATGACCGCCCCCCCCCCAAAAATAGTAGTTATGTGACGTGATGTAGGTGTTCTCAAAGCTTCTGTGGCAATCATTTTCCAGTCCGTGTATCAAATCATCACGTTATGCACCGCATGCTTATACAATGCCGTATGTCTGTCAACTGTATCTCAACAAAGCGGGGGGAAAATAAAAATACACACGTAAAATAAAACACACTGCAGCATTCCGCCGATCCTCTGACAAAACCTCATTGTCGAGTTATTGGAAAATACTATAAATCAGCAACGATCCCTCTGGCCATATAGAATCATTCTAACATTTTTGTGTTAATCATACATATGTATATAATTATAAATATGTATTAAACATAAATATACAAATACACATAATTGATAGGCTGACTATACTTCTATGCCTTTTTTTCTCACTTAACATTGCCCTCATGAGCAATTTCACGTGCCCCTGGAAACAGATTTTGATGACCGCATAAAGGGATGAGTTATCATTTCTCAATCATTTCCACCCTTTGACTTATTTATGTTTCCCATTTCTGCTTTTATAGATAAAGCTGAAATAAACAACCTTGAGTTTGAAGCCTTTAGTGCATGTCTGATGGGAGTCCCCTTGACAGATTCCTGGAAGCAGAATTAGACAAAGATTGGGAATATTCTCAAGGTGCCGCCGGCATATTACCTAATCACTTTTCAAAAAAATGCACCAGTTTACGATCCCCATTCTCTGTGCGTGAGGAAGCCCCCTTCCCCCCGGCCCCTCCCCAGCTCCTACACACAGGGTCTGGGTATGTCCTAATAGTTTGCTGCCATCGGCAAAATGGCACCAAGTTCCAAACCAGGGAGCCCCAAGGTCCAGGATCAACTCTGGCTCTGCCGCGTAAAAGCCGCTGGTCACGTAACCACTCAGAGCCTCAGAGCTTTATTCTCACGATGGGCACAACTGACCACACGCATACACACACACACACACACACACACACACACACACACACAGTTGTTTCCATCCCCGGCGAAGGGCAGGCAGAGGGAAGGTTTAAGATACGTCTGGTGATAGCCTCTCAGCCTCCACAGCAGGTCTGGTTAACTCTGAAGACGGTGCTCCTCACTGGGTCCCACAGACACCGGGAGAACATGAGCAGACTTTTGGGGGGATCCTTGAAGATCACAAAATCTCGAAAACTGCCTTTGTAAAATACGGTCGTGTTAGAGGATAAAAATACTGATGGTCTCCCAACAAGGTTGAGTGCATATAAAGCAGGACGCACAGGAACAGCAGGAACAACCTAAGAACAGGGGCCCCAGCTGCTGAGCCTCGCTGCGCTCCAGCTTCCGCCACCACCTCCTCTTTCCATGACGATCCGGTGTGCGACACCCACTAGACCCACAGAAACCGAGGCCCAGCGTGAGGGGCACCGCAGCTCCAGTAGGATAAGGGGGCCGAGCTGCCTGCCTCTAGAGACAGCTTTGCCCTTCCCGCCCCCGCATGATGTCCAGACCACATTTTCCACTAAGTGGGGATGAAGAGAAGGTTCCGGCCCCAACTTCGCTTTCGCCGTAAACGGCCCCGCGTTGCTCAGAGTGTGGTGGGCGTGAGATCTCTGCAGATCCGGGGTCGGGGCCGTGGGGCAGCTCTGGCTACTGAGCAGAAAAGCGTCCGGGGACAGGGAATGGGGCGTCCCCCCGAACCGGAATAGGAAACGGGGCGCAGAGACGCCCGACGGCTCGGAGACCACAGCCGCCGCCGCCGCTGCTGAGGACCCCACACGGCGGATGGCCACGGCCAACCTGGGCCCGCGAGGCAGCTGGGTCCAACCCCCACATCGAGGGCCCGCAGCGCTGCTTCCTGCCTCACCAACTTCCAACTTCCGAGTCCACGGATGGGCCGTAGGCCCCATTGGTGGAGCCTGGCCACATGATCACACCCTACTGCGAGGAATGCTGGGAAAGAGAGGATGCGAGGAGCGCTGGGAATGAGAAGAACAGGCATTTCCGGTGAAGCACCGGCACTTCCGGTTCTGCTTGCGCCCAAGATGCGCTGAGCGCTCCGTTCCTGAAATGCGGGTGCAGGTGTTGGATTCTGGGACGCCACAAAGGAATGGCCAGTCTTTACTCCGCTTGATGAGCGTCTTTAAAACCTATCACCCAGCGTGATCCGAAATGTTCAGGGGGACATAAAGTCTTTAACTTTCAAACGATCCAGCAGAGAGGGAGAGAGAGAGAGAGAGAGAGAGAGAGACTGAGAAGAAGAGACAGAGGGAAGGAGGGTTGCATTCTTCGCAAGCGTGAATTCAGTCCCGCCGAGGGCTTGCAGTCGGCCGCGGTGGGGGATGGATGCCACACAGGTTGGCAAACCTTTTCCCCCAGGCAGCTGGTTTGTTAAGCTTTTTCCAGCGCTCCGCTAGGAAGGTCTTTCCCGTCTGCCTTTCCGGGCTTCCTGCAATCACCAGGTCAAGTTCACCTACGTCCCGCTCTGCTGAGTCCTTTCCTCTCCCTTGCCTCTCCTTGAGCCGGTTCAGTTTGGCCCTGCCTTCAGGTCCAGAATGACTTCCTTCTCCGCGCTTGAAGATAATAGATCGGTGAGTACTGAATGTGTCATAGAACTGCCCAGATGCAATTTCTTTTTTCTTTTTTCTTTACTTATTTATTTTTGAGAGAGACAGAGAGAGCACCCAAGCAGCAGAGGGGCAGAGAGAGAGAGAGGGAGACACAGAATCCCAAGCGGGCTCCAGGCTCTGAGCTGTCGGCACAGAGCCCGACGCAGGGCTTGAACCCACGAACCGTGAGATCATGACCTGAGCCGAAGGCCAACAACGCTTAACCGGCTGAGCCCCCCAGGCGCCCCTACCCAGATCCGTTTTAAAACAGACTCAGTTTTCCAGGTAACTGCCAAGTTGTTCAAGTGCCGCAACTACCTTTTTAGACACAGTGTGCATCACTAAACGGTTACAGATGACAATGGGGACAAACCTAGTGTTCTAGGAAGCTGGTGTTTGGGGAAATGGTTTACAGCGAGGGCGATGTGTAGTTTTCCCGTCCTCAGAGCCCAGACAGCAGATCTGTTAAGTGAGGGAGGCGGGAGGCGGGAGGGGTGGGGTGGGGGGGCCGGGGGTGGTAGAGGGGGGAAATAACACACAGATCTTCGGGATTAAGGGCCACTTCGCTGCTCGTTAGTGCTGGTTGTGGTCTTCTAGCCTGAACTGCTTCCCATTCAGAGCAGAAAGAAAGGGGACCAGGCCGGTTCCAAATGGGACCGTCCGAGGAGATTCTTGGATGGGGCTCCTGCGCCCGCCCCAGCCCCCTGCAAAATGCTCCTTTTTTTCTCTGTAGCCTTCATTGTCCCCTGGAAGCTGATTGCACAACTGGGAATATTTTCCTAAATGGGTCTTGGGACATTTTGTCAAATAGCCTCTAGCTGGGTTTTCGACAGACACTGGCTGTTTCTTTGGGAAATGTGCGTGCCCAAACGTCTTTGAGAGAGTCCCCGCCATCTTTGTAAAAGCTGGGACCCAACGAAAGGACGCAAATGGCCACCTCGCGTGTAGGAACCACGAGGTCTGCGTTTCACGGCAGCGGCAGGATTTCCCCTCCATTCCTATTGAACACATAATTGCTGTACAATTAAAATGTAATTATGCTGTCAAACAATAATTCCCCAGTTACTCTAGCGTAGTGGCTTACGACACCGTAAATGTATTTTTAAAAGAATTGTGAAAGTTTTTTTTTTTTTTTCACATGGTGTTGCTAACTCCTGCAGTAACCGGTGGCTTTCTGGGCATCCCTCCAAGAGCTTCTGAACGGTCACATTTTTAAGGTCAACTGTACAAATATTAGCTTATCCTCTACTCAGGGCTTCCGAAAACACGATATTAGCTATCTGCAGTGGTCTAATTATTGCTTTGTTTGGAAAATAGAAAATAAATTATTTGTGTTTCTGAGACGTGGCACATTCCGAGAGCTCCTAAAACCTTGTTATGATTCCTTAAGGATGGAGAATTACCAACTCTCCCTTGAGGCTCTGAAGAAAGAAAAATTGTAAGGAAGGAAGGAAGGAAAAGGAAAGGAAAGAAAAGGAAGGAGGAAGGAAGGAAGAAGGAAGGAAGGAAGGACAAAGGGAGGAGGGAAAGAGACAGGAGGGGGGAGACACGGAGGAAGAGCGTGGGGAAGGGAAGAGGCAGGAAAGGAAGGGAGGACGGAAGGAGGGAGAGACATTGGCTTTGCTCCCCAGGCTCCGGGGAGAGGCTAGCACCTCCTTGGGTGTGCAAAGAGCCTGGTGGGCAGTGTAGGCCTCCTCCCTCCACCCCCCTTCTGTCTTCTTGCCCCCCCCCCCTCCAGTCTTCCATCGCCCCCCCCCCCCTCCCGGCTTCCTTTGCGTCTCCCCTTTCCTCCCATCTTTGGCTCCCATTAATGCTGACAGAGAGGGCGGATGCTGGGCTGAACCGGCAGCAGTCTCATCAGCCTCAAGAGTGCCTGGTGACGCCTCTGAGCACAGAATGCCATTCCTGTTACTTTTCCCGGACCCGCATCTACACCTCCTGAAAAGCTGGCCTCCTGGGAAAGGTGATCTCCATCATGGAAGGTAGGGGTTCTCTGTGCCACACAGTCTGCCTCTGCTGGCCCTCCTAGAGGAGAGGCCTTGCTCCTCTCCCCTCTGCGACCCTGACCCTGAGCGTGGATGGCAAGAAGGACCACAGGAGGGAGGGATTGTGCTTCCACGGTCTGGTCTCACTGTTGTTTTATTTAAAAAAAGATTCTTTTTAAATGTTTTTATTTATTTTTGAGACAGAGAGAGACAGAGCATGAACAGGGGAGGGGCGGAGAGAGAGGGAGGCACAGAATCCGAAGCAGGCTCCAGGCTCCGAGCTGTCGGCACAGAGCCCGACGCGGGGCTCGAACTCACGGACTATGGTCTCACTGTTGTTTTCAAACAAGGTACACATTCGTAGAAAATTACATAGCAATCCTACGGACTTAGATAAGAATTAAAGATTTACGTTCTCGTGTTCTTGGTGGTGCCTTCGGCACGAGTGAAAACCAAACAAACAGAAAATCAGGCAAACAACAGAAAAAAAAAACCCAACCCTGCAGGCCTCCGGGTTCTCCAGATCCGGAGATTTCAGCTTAGGTCATGAGCTCATGGGGTTGTGAGTTTGAGCCCCACATGGGGCTCTACAGTGACCGTGCAGAGCCTGCTTGGGATTCCCTCTCTCCCCCTTTCTCTCTCTCTCTCTCTCTCTCTCCCTCGCTCTGTCTCTGCCCCCTCTCAAAATAAATAAATAAACATTAAAAAAAATAATACTCACCTTAAAAGGGTATTTGTTAGAAAAATAAAAAAAATAAAACGTCCTCATGGACCGTCTTGAGATTTGAGCATGCAAATCGTGTGGGACCAACAGACTGTCTTGGCTTATAAGATTCTTAAATTAGAAGCAACAGAAATACGGTGGAGGTGGGTCAGGGGCGAAATGTGAGATTCTTAAGTTGCAAACAGCGGAGGTAAAATTTGGACGCATTGAGTCAAAGTGGGCCACACCATACGGCTTCTGGAGCGTCCCCTGCAGCCAAGAGCAGAGAGAGGCGGTGTAGGACTCGGAGGCTGTAGGACTGTCTCCACCGCTGTTCCCTGTCCCCTCTCGGGCCCTGCCTTTCTCTCTGCGGACAGCTGTCCTTTGCCTCTGTGGCCCACGCGATGGGGGGGCCGGCTCCGCTCGCGGCTCTCACAAGGCTGACCTCGCTCATACGCTACCTGACTGACGAAAACGGGTTCCCCTTTAAATTCCTGGACCTGCAGCTCAGGGCTGCTTTGCAGGGAAGGAGGAATCCTTGTGACCTGAGAGTCTGACACAGCATCGCACGGCCAGCGTCTCGACAGGGGGGTGGTAGTGTCGAGGCGGCCCAGCCGAATCGCCCCCTTCCCGCCGTGTGCCCCCCTCCCCCGCCATGACTCTTTCTCTCCTAGTCTCATCGTGTGTCCGTAAGATCGAAGCTGTCCTATTTGTTTCGGAGAGACTCACGGGGATTACACGCGTAGAACTCTAGAACAAGCAGGTGGTGGTTTTGTTTTACTCATCTGCAGGTGTTGGTGTCTTTCTCTAAGGAGGAAAGTGACAGTCACGTGTCGCTGAGGTGTGCTGGGGCTTGTGGAGAGCGTGGGGCCGGGCCTCCTCTTTTTCAAAAATGTTTCTTTATCGGCCGATTTTGAAAGAGAGAAAGAGAGAGCGAGCGGGGTGGGGCGGAGAGAGAGGAGAGAGAGAATCCCAAGCAGGCTCTGTGCTGAGTGTGAACTCGGGGCTCGATCCCGTGAACGGTGAGATTATGACCTGAACCCACATCGAGAGTTGGATGCTCAACCGACTGAGCCACCGAGGTGCGCCGGGTGGGCCATCCTATTAAATGTGGCCGGGAACCAATGGAATCTGTTGGTGAACACCCAGGGCCAGAAATGAACCCCTAGTCAAAATGCTAGAGAAAAGTCACAGTTTTCACTGAAAGAATGCTGACCCTGAGTGGTAATACTGAGACAACCAGATTGGACTTCTCATAGAAAACTGAGCTCCATAGAGACCAGAGTATAACGACTCTTTAAATTCTGGTTCAAAAAAAAAAACAACAACAAACTCTACATCATATAAAAAAAAAGATGTTATAAATGTTCATGATCTTTTTTCAAAGATACAATAATAATATTTATAATAATCTCAGCCAAGTGCTATGCTATGTGCCAAGTACTGTGCTACGAGTTTTTCATGTGCTATTCTGAATTTAATTCTCCAAACAACCCAAGACATAACGAATGCCGTCTTGATTCTGCGGTCAAGGAAACACGCTCCACGAGTCCCAGATCTCAGGATAAGCAGGTGAAAACTCACACTCGGGGCTCACTGTGGGATCTAATGCAACAGCTGTAAGGTGCACAGGCAGGAATCATGCAGCCCAGCGTGGGCCAGTGTGTGCTTTTGAGAACGTTTTCTAAAATGAACCTTACATGGAATAGACAACACGGGGCTGAAGTCTTTAATGTATATTTTTGAGAAAGAGAGAGACAGAATGCGAACAGGGGAGGGGCACGGAGGGAGACACAGAATCCCAAGCAGGCTCCAGGCTCCGAACTGTCAGCACAGAGCCCGGTGCGGGGCTGGAACTCATGAACCATGAAATGACCTGAGCGAAAGTCAGACGCTCAAGCGACCGAGCCACTTAGGCGCCCCAGGGCTGAAAAGGAAACATTTGCTCTAAAATGGGAGCTGAAAACATCCCTGACTGACTGAGTTTGCAGGAAGGGAACGAAGAGGCCAGCGGAGGCCAGCAGGAGTTTCTGGAAGGATGGTTTTGCCAGTGCCAGGAACTGGACATTCGCTCAGAGGTGGGACACTGAGGGTCCTTTCTAGAAGGCTCCAAATGGAGAGGAAGCTCCACTGAGCCCCATTGGCCCAGAGACAAGAAACCCCTGGGCTGCGAAGTTCAGGGTCTATCTTTTCCAGGGGTGACTGAAGAGCTGGCTGGTCCCAGGAGGCCACTGTCCACCTGAGTCCCTGAGGACAGGGGCTGCTTAATTAGGTTGGCCAATGAGTTCGTTAAGTCTGGGGGTCACAGATTTGAAGGTGTGTCCCTGGGGGGATCTCCAGTTGAGCAAGGACAAAGCGTCCTTGACTATGAACACACAGTAAAACCCAGGGGACAACCTCAAAGGCAGGAGAGCCCAGCGCAGGCCAGTGGGGCTGCTGAGACCCCCTCTCTTTGCTGCTCTGTGTCCTTGCACCTGCCCTCACCTGCCTTGGTTTCTTCCCTCCTCTGTCTGCCCCCACCCCAACCATTTTTACCCGTCCAGTCCTTTCTGATCCTTCGCCTCTCAGGCTGTGTCCTCCAGGAAGCCCTCACAGCCCCTCGGAGCGGGCGTCCAAGTACCAGCAGGCGCCCCACTTCATGCTCATCACCTTACACTGGTGTCTACTTACGGGATGCTCTGCCCTTAGAGCGGAAGTTCTTCAAAGAATTCTGTCCTGTTTCTTGTCGCATCTCCAGCGACCAGCGCGGTACCCGGTGCAAAGTAACTGTTCAAGAAACGCGTTGTCCGAAGCCTCAGTGGCAGGAAGAGAAGCGTCACTCGGAGCAGCCGTAGTGACACGCGTGGAAGGAAGCCTTTGGGACAAGCACTCACTCTTGAAGCTAGACAGTGGTTCCGGTTTGCATCGTGCTAGAGTAACACCTGCCCGCCCCCCCCACCCCGCCACCCCAGGAATTCAGGAGGGGCTGTCCGCCTGTGCACATGGCGCCACCAGGCGGCAAGGACAGGAACACGGTTTCAGATTCTTCCGACTGGCCTGACTTAAAATTATGTGAGTCACGATGTTTTGACTTTAAGGCACAGAATTATTTCAAGTCTTTTGCACATCATTAAAATATATTCCTTTAAAAATATGCTGTTTTCAGGGGGCGCCTGGGTGGCTCAGTCGGTTAAGTGTGGGATTCTTGATTTCCGCTCAGGTCATGATCTCCCCGTTCATGAGATCGAGCCCTGTGTCAGGCTCTGTGCTTGCAGAGTGGAGACTGCTTAGGATTTGTTCTCCGTCCCTCTCTCTCTCTCTCTCTCTCTGCCCCTCCCCTGCTTACTCTCTCTCTTTCAAAAGAAAGAAACAAATGTTAAAAAGATAAAAAATATTATGCTATTTAAAATTTGCCTGAAGCAGGCTTCGTGCCCAGCATGCACCCCCATGCAGGGCTTGAACTCACGACTCTGAGACCAAAATCTGAGCTGAGATCAAGAGCTGGGGGTTCAACCCGCTGAGCCACCTAGACACCCCTCAGATTTGCATGATTTAAATTCACAAGCATAGTGTTCTATTGGAGTGTAAGCAAAAGGCAAAGGTGGCCTGACAATCCCCGAAGCCAGCGCTGGAGCGCAGGTCCCCTGGGGTCCCCTCCCTGTACCTGCACCTGCCCAGGGGCTTTCATAACCAGGTGGGGCCGCTCGCCCCCGGGGCGCAGATGTCCACTCCCTGAAGAGCAGTGGTGGTTCCGAAAGGGACAAACGCTGGCTCGGTGTGACCACCGCCCAGAAGCAGGGCGCCTCGTGAGTCGCAGCTTTCCCGTGGCGCCTCCCCCAAGCAGTTCAGTCGGCTGGCGTGGATGGATGGCTAATAGCACGATTCGTCCAGTCCATCCACTCAGCCTCAGCCCTCTGGGGGATGTTTGCAGGGACGACTCTGGGATGACGATCAGAGCGCTCCGGGGCTTGTGGCGAATACCCAACGGGAGGCAGACCCGCTTCAGGACTGTCTCGGTCCCCAGCACTGGTCTCTGGGGTCTGAACCCAAGACAAACCGAAGCGTCATCATATTTTCCCCTTGCTTAGAACACAGAGATTCTTGGAAACTGCAACTCCGTGAATTTCAGGGGATAGGACTTTACACCAGCTTGTTTCTAGATTAGGACTTTAGGGGAAAGAGAGCATTTTCGGGGCTGTTGGCGCTGTCTGGGCCTGGGTGTTTCCGGGTCAAATAAGTGGAAGCTGGTTGCACAGCCTGAAGCCCTGTGGCAGCCGTGGCTGCAGGAGCGAAGTTGTGCCATGAGCCTTCAGGGGACTGAGGACAACACAACACGGGTGGGACTCGAGAGCCCCATCCAGGTTTAGAGTCGGTTCTCATGCGCTGAACCTCTCTGAGTCCCATTCCTGCCATCTGTAGAATGGGCAGAACAAACGATCTACTTTGTGGTGTCTTTTTATATGAGGAATGATGGATAAGAAGAACAGAGCTGGGTCATACGTAAAAGGATGGAATATAGAACGCTTTCAAATCTCGTCAAGACGACAGAAGATGCACGCATACCCCTCCACACGGCATTTAAAGATAGGTGAGAAAAAGACAAATAACCCAGTAGAAAAATGGGTGATGAATAGGGCAAGCAACTAACAGAAGAAATACAAACAGCCTTTCAGTTTGGAAAACGTTGTACAACGTGATGACTGTGATTAACGATGCTGTATCGTGTGTTTGCAAGTTGCTGAGAGAGTAGATCTTCAAGGTTCTGTTTCTGAGAAATATTTATTCAGGTACTCTCTACACCCGACACGGGGCTCGAACTCACAACCCTGAGATCAGGAGTCGCACGCTCTTCCCACTGAGCCAGCCGGGCGCCCCTCAAAGGCTCTCCTTATAAGGAAAAAGCCATCATAACTATGCGAGGTGATGAATGTTAACTGATTGTATTGTGGTGATCCCTTTGTAACACATAACGTATATATCAAATCATTCTGTCGTACGCCTTAATAAACTCACACGGTGGCGTATGTCAACTATATTTCAATAAAACTGGAAAAGAAAATCAATAGACTTAGGAAAACTGTAAAACCTACCTACAGCTAAAGAAATGCAGATTGAAGGGTTGACTTATTTGCTCTGCTGGGTTGAAGACACCGGGGGCTGGTAACATCTGGAGCGCTGAGGGCCCGGGCAGACAGGCATCGCTCCACACCAAATTGTGCGGACTGGAACAGGCTTTGCAAAGGGCAATTTCAGATTATACATGAAAACCTTAAGTTTCTCATCCTTTGGTATCAGAGTTTCACTTAGAGGAATTTATTTAGGTTAAGGAGTGGTAGCCCAAGTGCATAAAAGTATATATATAAGGATATTTAAAATAAGGTTTTGCCAGAAAGATGTCAAGAGGGGAAAAAAAAGATCCCTGCTATTACCTCTCCAAGTTCCATGAAATCTCAACCTCCAGATATGAATGCACGCAAACTCGGGACTGAGAAATGTGTTTAAATCTCACCCCGGTTGCGATAAGGTAAGCTTTATTTAGCAAAGCAAAATGTGAATTACAGCTTAACTTGCCGTCACGTTGAACATCCCACAAACTGTGGTCGAGTTTCTTTACAGTAAGTTTTGGGGGATGAAATAGCACAAGTTTTGCCAAGAGTAGAAACTTGCGTCTGGGTACAAATTAGCCCCTGCTCATTTTGTTATGGTGACCCCATGATTCAAGAAACCATAAACTAATACCTCGGGAGAGCTAACGAGCTCCATGAAATGGCTGGATTGCATTCAAGGGAAAGATACTGGCCGAGTTTCTGAGAACTTGGGTAAAATTATTGAGCAAACGGATTTCTGTGCCCTCTGTGGTTTGGCCAAATTTGGTGGTTAGAGAGATTCCACAGGAGGCAGGAAAGTGGTTCCACAGCCCGCTCTATAAATGAGGAAGAGTTCATGTGACCCTCGAGTACTTATTTTCTACTCCATTGAAAGGCTGTGGGTTGTGTAAAGTCGTGAACATATTTGATGCACAAACAGCATAGCGCTGAAATGTGTAAAGCGAAAATCATTGGAATTGCTAAAAGACATGATCAAGACACGATAATAATGGGAGATGTGAATGCACCAGCTCAGAATTGGCCAGATGGAGACAAGAATTAATTAAGGAAGAAAGCAGATCGCACATTCCAATTACCATATTTATTTTAATAGGCACACATTGAGTTTTGTACCCTACAAATAGACGCAAAGCTTCTTTTCCCCTCGAATAACCATGGAATGTTTACAAAAGTTGGTGATATGCAGGTTAAAGGAAAACTCAATGGTATGTTCCAAGGTCAAAATTACGTACGTCGTGCTATCTAACCAAAAGGTATTAGATCCGGAAACAGATTGCAAGTAAATAATGAAAAATGAAATTTAAGTATGGGACATTCTGAAAGAACTCTTTTCAAATAGTTTCGAGTCAAAGAGCAAATCAATGATTGTCAAAGTAGATTTACAAATGAATTAGAAAGTAGTAATGCTGATAAAATTCAAATCAAACCTGTGAATTGCCGATTTAAATTCATAGTTCTACAGTGCTTTACCATCAGATAGGAAAGGTATGAAAGAATTAACAATCCAACTCAGGAAGTTACAGAAAAATAAGCCAAAAAAAAAAAAAAAAGCAAAACAGGCATTGATCATGATAAAAGAACATGATAAGGTGGAAATAAAATGTGTAGAAATAGTCAGTAGAGCCAAGGTCGGGTTCTTTGAAAAGATGAGCAAAGTAGAAACTTTCAGGAAGTATGATCAAGGAGAAAAAAAGGAAAGAAATTAAAGCCTACCGTATTTGGATTTTTAAAAAGAGAATATACCCACAGAGATAAACGAAAACATTTTTTAAGGTTTGTTTATTTATTTTGAGGGGGGCGAGGGGGAAGAGAGAGAGAGAAAGAGAGAGAGAGAGAGAGAGAGAGAGAGAGAGAGAGAGAATCCCAAGCAGGCTCCTCACGGTCGATGCAGAGCCCAAGGCAGGGCTCAAACTTACAAACCACAGGATCATAACCTGAGCTGAAATCAAGAGTCGGGCACTTGACTGAGCCACCCAGGAGCCCCATAAACTAAAACTTTTAAGGTGAATAACATGTTTTTTCCCCCATAAATGTAATGTTCTTGATAGCAACAAATAAGGAAATGTTTATTTCCTTATTTGGAAATAGGATAAATCAAATGTAGCCTATCGGTTCCACACAATACTGTGCTGCCGTGAAAAAAAAAAGAGGGGTGCCTGCGTGGCTCAATTGGTTGAGTATCCGACTTCGGCTCAGGTTGTGATCTCATGGTTTGTGGGTTCAAGCCCCGCGTCAGGCTCTGTGCTGACAGCTCTGAGCCTGGAGCCTGCTTCGGATTCTGTGTCTCCCTCTCTCTCTGCCTCTACCCCACTCGTGCTCTGTCTCTCTCTCAAAAATAACATTAAAAGAAAATCACCTGGGGCGAAAAAAATGACAGGATTTTATGTCCTAATCTAGAAAAACCATAAGTGTGTATAGAGAAAATCTGGGATTGTCACGAGCCCTGGGGACACCAGCCCACTACTGTGCTGTAAACTCCATGGCAATCGTTTGCCTTAATTTCCCCTGAGTATTCTACTTCTGTGTCCCCGGCAACAGTGATGGAATCGTCGAATTAAATTAGAAGTTCCGGGGTGTCTGGGTGGCTCAGTCAGTTCAGCGTCTGACTCTTGATTTCGGCTCAGGTCATGATCTCACAGTTCGTGAGTTCGAGCCCCACGTCGGGCTCTGCGCTGACAGTGTGGAACCTGTTTGGGATTCTCCCACTCTGCCCCGCCCCTGCTCTCGAACATGTGCCCTCTCTTTCAAAATAAATAAATAAACTTAAAAAAATTAATTAGAAGTTTCATGAGGTAAATTTTCCCTCTGCTTTTAAAAACAGAATGATCCATTTAGTAGAATCATAAATGTATCAGTCAATACATTTCCCCATGTGATTCTCATAAGTGGAACCACCCACATCTTTTAAATGCTCAGTGATGCTGGGGGTTGGGGGTGGGAACGTGCTTTCTTTTACATAGTACATTGATTTTTTTAAAAATCTGACATGAATCAAAATTCGCCCATACAAACAGCGGTAAATACATACACGGGGTCCTCATGCACAGCTCAAGGGGAAGTATGTGGGGGTCATAACCGCATGTCAGTGTCCAAGCTGTCATTTCCACGCTAATTAACACAGCCAGATGCTGGGAAGGACACTTGGGGTAGCGGTGTGTGAACAGCAGGGTAGGGAAGGGCGGGAGGGAGGGGCACACCGGTAAATACAAATGCAGAAATCAGTGTGGACCCTGTGGCACGGTTTTAGCTGGATGACGCACAGGTTTCCTTTAGTCGAATATCTACGCAGACCTCTGGACTCAAAGGGAGGTTGAGAAAGGTGTGCCGTGTCCCTGGGTCAGCCCTCAGCTCCACCTGCCGTGCTGTCCCGCCCAGTCAGCCCCAGTGTCCTTGTGCGACACAAGCAGACTCACCAGCACCCATTTTGGTGGGTCCTTCGGGGAGTAAATGAAGCCATGGCACCTGGAAGGTATTTGGTGGGAGGCTGAGTTAGAAGCGTAGGATTTGGAAATTGGATGAGTCTTAAACATCGCAAAGTCCAAGCTCCCGACGTTGTAGGTGAGGGGCCTGAACCCCAGAGAGAGCAAGAGATTTCCTAGCTGTTTCTAGAAGACTGAGCCTTGGGATTCATGTCTCCAAACTTCTGTGGAAAGCTTGAGCTGTCCATCACTCTTTGCCTCGTTAAAGAGACTTCGAATGACAACTGACGTTTACGACTGTTTATCCCGTGCCAGATACTCTTCATTCCTTGTCCTAATTAATTCTGCCAACAACCCTATGAAGCTGGTATGATTATTTTTTAAATTTCTTTTAAAGTTTATTTTTTATTTTGAGAGAGATGGACAGAGAGAGAGAGAGAGAGAGAGGCAGGAAAAGAGGGAGAGAGAATCCCAAGCAGGCTCCGTGCTGCCAGCACAGAGCCCGAAGTGGGGCTCGATCTCACCAACCGTGAGTTCGTGACCCGAGCTGAAATCAAGAGTTGGGCGCTTAGCCAGTTGGGCCACCCAGGTGCCCCATGAAGTTGGTATTATTATTACCCTTTTATAGAGGAGGAAACCTAGGCTTAGGAAGTTGGGAAACCTGCCTACACTTGTGGCTGGTACCTGGTGGTGTAGAGCCAAGACCCAGTGGTAGGATCTAGGACGCTGCCCGTAGCTATGACCCAATCGGGTTCCCCACCTCCCTCCAGGAATCTGTGTGCCACCCACCCCTCAGCAGTAATGAGAACTCTGTCTCATTCTCCAAACAAATATCACTCGTGTAGTAGAGCTCATGCATGTAAATAAGAACAAATATATTGTGTCTCCACATAGTGCATTTATTATTTTTTTTTAACGTTTATTTCTTATTTTTGGGACAGAGAGAGACAGAGCATGAACGGGGGAGGGGCAGAGAGAGAGGGAGACACAGAATCGGAAACAGGCTCCAGGCTCTGAGCCATCAGCCCAGAGCCCGACGCGGGGCTTGAACTCATGGACCGCGAGATCGTGACCTGGCTGAAGTCGGACGCTTAACCGACTGCACCACCCAGGCGCCCCCACATAGTGCATTTAAACAGCGAATGTATGGGGCACCTGGGTGGCTCAGTCATTTAAGCCTCCAACTTCGGCTTAAGTCATGATCTCGCCGCTCATGGGTTCGAGCCCCACGTCAGCTTCTGTGCTGACAGCTCAGAGCCTGGAGCCTGCTTCAAGTTCTGTGTCTCCCTCTCTCTCTGCCCCTTCCCCACTCGTGCTCTGTCTCTCACTCAGACATAAATAAAGCATTAAGAAAAAAAGTTAAAAAGTGAGTGTAACCAAATGCATCTTTTTCAAGTATGTTTTCTGTTATATGAATAGTTTCCCTAGTTTTATGGCCCAGGAAAGAAAACAAGAATTAAAGAAAATACAGACACACATACCCAGTTGCATATGTGCTTTCCTCCTTACTCTCTTCTATTTTCAAAACATCTAACTTGTTCTGTCTTCAGAATATTTATGCTTGAATTGAAATGGCCTAAGGCAAAGTGAATTTTCAAGGGACGTCACTCCTCACTGATCTTCAATGATCTTCAAGATCCTCAACGATCTTCAATGACTTCAATCTTCAGTGATCTTTTGTTACACCTGAATTAAGCAAGATACACGATGCAGTCATTTTGCCGTGCAGAGCCTCTCCTCAAAATGTGCACGCCCTTTCCCCATCGGTGGGGGAAGTTCTGAGTTTTTTCAGGGCCTCTGCTCTCAAATCAGCTTCCGGAAAAAGTTGAGCATTTTAATAATCGTGAGAAATCCAAAGGGGAGAGTCTCAAAGGGAAAATAAGGTCACTGCAGTGGTCCTGGACCTCTGTGCTGTCACTGTGTCTTTTGGGAAGGTGTTGAACAGAACAGTGACCCTTTAACGAAATCTGTAAATTAGTCACTTAATTGGCAGCAAGAATTTCTGCCAAGGCTGAAGCAGGAGGGTCTCTCCCACTGTCTGACCTGAACCCTCGGTGAGGGGCATGTTTCTAGTGAGTGAGGACAAGTGCCCAAAAAAATTTTAATTCCGTAGAAAGCAGTTAGAACAAAACAACAAAATGCACAAGCCCCTGGCCTCCGCGTTTTATTTTTATTTTTTTAACATGAAATTTATCGTCAAATTGGTTTCCATACAATACCCAGTGCTCACCCCAACAGGTGCCCTCCTCAATGGCCATCCCCCCCTCCATCACCCCCCGCGAACCCTCAGTTTGTTCGCGGTGGTTAAGAGTCTCTTATGGTTTGGCGGGGGGGGGGGGGGGGGGGGGGGGGGCCGGGC